>NC_090657.1:109440129-109580129 GCF_040937935.1 Hyperolius riggenbachi | reverse complement strand
TTGGTCTGAAAATGTCGGGGGGCAGTCTTGAAAACTTCCAACGATGGCCCTCTGTGATGGTCTGTATCACCCACTTGTCTTTGACTGCTTCCGTCCATGCATCTCTGAAGAGTAGTAATCTTCCCCCCACCGGTGATGCATGGACGGTCTGAACATCAAAACGACTTCTGAGACGTAGGGGCCTGTGCTGTCTTCTTTTGTTTGTTGAGTCTCATAAGAGAAGCTTGTGAACTCTGCCATGACTTCTTAAAGTCTCTGCCAGGGCGATATGAGCCCGTGTTCCTGAATCTGTTAGTGTAGGAAGTTCTCTGGAAAGTGTTCCTTCTTGTTTTTTTCTCCTGTGGGATAAGCCCCGATTTACCACCAGTGACACGTCGTATGGCCGTCTCTAACTCACTGCCGAATAGATTCTTTCCATCGTAAGGAATTGTGCACCAATCCTTTTTTGAAGTAGCATCCGCTGACCACGACTTTAGCCATAAGGCCCTCTTGGCAATAACTGCATGCATCATTGATCGAGCCGAACTTCTGATTACATCTACGGATGCTTCTCCGATGAAATCCGCTGTAAGTCTAAAGTCGTCCAGGGCTGCGATAATGGCCTCCTTGTCGGTATCTGCTCTGAGCGCTTCTTCAATATTGTCAGTCCATGCCCTTAGCGCCTCAGCCACTGACGTTAGTGCAATGGCCGGTTTACAGGCACTTCCTGAGGAAAGGTATGATTTCTTGAATTCGGAGTCTATTTTACGTTCAAGTGGATCATTGAATGATGCTGAGTCATCTCTGGGTAGGGTAACGTGTTTAGCCAGACCTACCACCGCCGCGTCCACTTTTGGAGGTTCTTCCAGGACCGTTAACTTACCCCCCTCCATGGGGTAAAGTTTACCAAACCTATTTGTCGGGATCGTTTTCTTATCCACTTTCTTGAACTCTTCCCAGATAAGTTCCTGTATAGCCTCGATTAACGGAAAAGGCTTCACCGATTTTCTTTAGATGAGTATAAAACTCCTTTTGAGCTGACGTCGTTGCTTCCTGTGGCTGATCTTCTTGCCAATTAATTGCTTCTCTGACCGCCAGTATATATGGTTGGACGAAATTGAAATTAAAGCCGACTTCCGGTTCCAGCTCCGTCTCCATAGGTTGAGAAGGGCCTGGTTGCTCCGGCAATGGTTTCTCCTGTCTTGGCTGGGATGAGGGCAATGAAGCTATATAGGAACTCATTGATTCCTGTACCGCTTCTCTGATCATCTCGGCAATGTCCTTCGGTTGTTCAGGCTCTTTTGCCATTGAGGTAAAGCATGCTTGACACACCAGTTTTCCGGGCATCACCCGATCTCCACAAGCCCAGCATCTCTTCCTTGACGAGCTGTGGTAAGAATAGCGATCCCTACTCGGTGATCTGCTGTACCGTCTCCTCCTATAAGAGGAACGTCTCCGCGATCTCGATCGAGATCTACTCCTGGATCGTGATTGTCTGGTTTGCTTGCGGGGACGAGATTCCGAACTTGGCTGTGAAGGGCCGGCTTTACTTGATTTCCTTTTCTCCCTTTCTTCATTGGGGCTGAAATGAGAGAATAAATTTGTAATCTTCGCCTCTTCCTATAAAAAGATTACCTACCTAAATGATGGCTGCCAAGTAAGCCTACCTTATAACCTGCACCTGATCATTTAGTGGCACCTCCCGCTCCGCACTGTCAGCACCTGCCACAGAATAGATAAACAAACCTAGCTTTAGAATCCCGCCGGACACCTATTTCCTTAATCCTATAATCTATATATATATATATATATATATATATATATATATATATATATATATATATATATATATATATATATATTTATATATATATATATTTTATATATATATATATTTTATATATATATATATTTTATATATATATATATATATATATATATATATATATATATATTCTATCTATATATATATATATATATATATATATATATATATATATATATATATTGGGCATGGCCAAAACATGATGTGGGTGGAGCCACATACTAGCAGTTACTAGGCTAAATTGCACCCAGGGCGAGGGTGTAAAATGCACCCCCAATGTGGAGACAGGTATAGGTGCCCGCAGTATAGGTAGCCAGCTATAGGTACCCCCAGTATTGGTAGCCCATATAGTTGCCCCCAGTATAGGTTAGATAGGTAGGTGCCCCCGTATAGGTTAGATAGGTATATGCCCCCAGTATAGGTTAGATAGGTATATGCCCCCAGTATGGGCTAGATAGGTATATGCCCCCAGTATAGGCTAGATAGGTATATGCCCCCAGTATAGGCTAGATAGGTATATGCCCCCAGTATAGGTTAGATAGAAATATGCCCCCAGTATAGGTCAGATAAAAATATGCCCCAGTATAGGTTAGATAGAAATATGCCCCCAGTATAGGTTGGATAGTAATATGCCCCCAGTATAGGTTAGATAGGTATATGCCCCAAGTATAGGCTAGATAGGTATATGCCCCCAGTATAGGCTAGATAGGTATATGCCCCCAGTATAGGTTAGATAGGTATATGCCCCCAGTATAGGTTAGATAGGTATATGCCCCCAGTATAGGTTAGATAGGTATATGCCCCCAGTATAGTTTAGATAGGTATATGCTCCCAGTATAGGCTAGATAGGTATATGCCCCCAGTATAGGCTAGATAGGTATATGCCCCCAGTATAGGCTAGATAGGTATATGCCCCCAGTATAGGTTGGATAGTAATATGCCCCCAGTATAGGTTGGATAGTAATATGCCCCCAGTATAGGTTAGATTGGAGGGTGTGGGCAGCGGCGGGGGAGAGCGGTGAGAGAGAAGTTTCCACTTATCTGCCTTTATCCTGCACACAGTTTCTATCTTCAGCCTCTCCCGGCGCGTGTCACATCGGTAAGAGCTCCACCTGTGATGGCATGCGGTCACGTCATCACAGGGGGCTCTTTTACCATAGCGACAGACGCCAGGACAGTGAGTACATAGAAGCTGCGCAGGATCCAGGCAGGTAAGTGGAAACTTCTCTCTCCCCCCAGTGCAACAATAGAGTTAGGAGCGGCACACCTTTCCGTTTCCAAAGATCGGGTGCTGAGTCCTGGACGCTAAGCCAACATCCAATACTTGTAGTGAGGTTGAAGAGTGGGCTCGCACACCAGCTTCTCAAATAGAGCAAAAGAGTCGTTTATTAATCCATCATGTGTCAAACACAAAGTATGACAATTGTTTCGGGGCCACTGCGGGTCCCCTTCATCAGATAAGTGCAGACCCTCCAGTGCTGCGCACAGCCTGCTGCCGCTCCGCTTCGTGCCCCCACACCCACCGCCAGCAGCAGAGCGAGGCCCCCCACAGTGTGAGGCCCCAAGCGGGGGCATGCCTCGCCTGTATGCTGGCGACGCCCCTGATTGTGGCAGATAATTTAGGCAGCATTCAGAATACAAGGAGTGACATAAAACATGATTGAGAGGAAACGATTATATAGGGCAGAAAAACAGCTTACCAATCAGTGGTCAGTTCAGCATGAAGCGCCTCTGTAAATGAATTAGGTCGGACAGCGCTTTAAATAGTGTGGAGGGTGCTAGTTAACCAATGGGAGGGCAGGGGGTTTATCCCAGGTTAGTGCAACCTAAACGTGACATTGTATGATGTAGGTGTTAATGGTAATGCAGGTTTCAGTGCTCTGCTGCCATCATGTGGCTGCTTAAGAATTAACAAGGTGTATATTAGCTATTGTGGCAAATGCGTGCAGAATAGGATTGAAGAAAACATAAAAAAGAAATAGAATAGAAAAAAAAACAAAAATGAACAGTTTTTACAAAAGACATAAAAGTACAGTATAAAAATGTAGACATCATAAAATAACATAATGATAAAATTAGTATAAATATATATATAAAAAGATAACAGCCATAAGACAATGAATGAATGAAACCTAATAAGAGGATGAAATACACATACAATATATAGGTCTTCCATATCTGATATATATATATATATATATATATATATATATATATATATATATATATATATATGTGTATATATATATATATATATATATATATATATATATATGTATACTATAACTAAGGTATGATAAGAGGCGACGAAATAAAATAAGAATAGTTGTCTGTGAATTTGGACTAATGAATGTTTTCCAGCTGTTCGTTCAGTTCCTCTGGGGTGAGGGTTTTTAATATTTAGATCCAGTACATTTCTAATTTCTCTAACCAATCCATTGTACGGCTGGAAAAGGAGAGACTCCAGGCTCCTCCTCCTGGGGAAACACAATTAGCAAAGGATTAAAAGCCCCCACCCTGCCCCTCCTGCCTCAGTATCTTGTGTTTCCGGCCTACCGGGGCACAGTTAGCAGCAAAAAAGATTGGCTGGAGCATGTGGGGCTATACTGCAGTGGTTTGGGAGATATCTGACTACCTTGGCCTGTGATCAGGCGGTAGAAGGATAATCTCATCGGTACCTAGTCCCGCATGCCGCCGTTACCTGAGTGTGCGCTGGTGTGGGAGCAGTGCAGCGAAGGTCTGTCCTCTACCCTCTGTGGTGTTTGGCAGAGTGGGGTCCCCCGCAACAGAGAGCCCGGCGGCTGAGAAGTTGGATGCAGCTCGGAGGGCGGAGCGGAAACGACGTAGGGGCGCGCGCGCGCCGGGTGACGTCATATATGCAAACAGACAGGGGGCAGTGATGCGGAAGTCTCCGGAGGCTTACCTTATATGGTTGACGCCGGAGCTCGCAGCGGAAGGATCCTCAGATTTATTTGGACGGATCTTCCGGAAAAAACCCTGAGAGGGTTCAGTGGGAGAGCGCCGACGGACAGGATGGAGGTTTCCGTGGCACAGTCTCCGACAGCAAGCAGCGCGGAGGGGGTAATGTACACTGTCAGGAACCGGCCCGCGGCACGCCTGCGTATACGGTTCCCGACTGCGGGTTTGACCAGATTAAGCGGGGAACAGCCTTATTTAAGCTACAACCAAGGCTGGAACCCCTCAAACACTTCCCACTGCCACCACTAGCGTTGCTAGACACGTTCACTCAGCTATCGAGTGCTCAATACGCAATCTGCGTTTTCGTATTTGGGTCAGCTTTGCGCTTAGGCCAAATACGGGAACGCCACGCACCCACACACACACACAGTTGCAATCTTACACTGTCGTGAAGCAAAGACCCACTAACAGTCGTTCCGAACGATACTGTTAGCCACTCTGCTGTCGCTACTCGCACTGGCGTTGTTCGTACGTTGGGTCAGCTGCACGCTTAGGCCAACGTATGACAAACGCCCCCACACACAATGCAATTACAATTTCATACGGTAGTGTTGCTCAAGCGTACAATTAGGCATGAACTTATACACGGTTACACTTCAGTCTCTTCTAGGCTATGAGTGTTAGTTTAGTACGGCAGAAGTCAAACTTATTAAATAATAATTTAATATTCTAGAAAAACATAGAACAATGCAGAACTTAATATATACAAAAAGATTACAAAAAACAAAGTAAAAATAGTTACAAGATAAAAGTTACAAAGATAACACACAAAGCGATTTTGCTTACCAAAATAAAGGGGTCCAGATAGAAGAATCGTGGACTTTTGTGTGGACGGACACAGTTCTGGCTAGGCCAGGAGTCAACTAGCTTAGGCCAGGAGACCAGCCGTAGCTACCGTCAGAAGAGAACTGATTTGAGGTAGATGTCCCCTGGTTTTTATAATGAAATATTCGCCTCGAGGCTGTAAGCCTGTGTGGACAGGGGGAAGCTAGATTTAATTACATCCTCAGTCATAATTGGATCTCCAGAGATCCAACATCCACCTGCGAAAAATGTACAATAGCCCACATACATGAAAAGACTTCCAATAGATGTAATTTACAGGTTATAGCTTGCACTTCCAGGCAATAATTCAATTTCCTCACAATGAAATAGTGTTTAACACACATGCCAACTTTTGGTGCAGCTACTCTTCCTGACTTGGCCTACAGTTCTTCACTTCCTCAACAGAAGTGTAAATGTTTCAAGTGTCAAGGACTTCAACACACTTCACTTCTGCCATTGTCTTATTACCCCAAGCATTATTCACTGAAGTCCTCTTTAGATGCAAATGTAGGTCTTTGAAGTTCCCTGACTATGTCCTGATTGGTATAATGGGACAATAGGGCTTCTAATTAGCTCCCTGCTCTCCAAGGAACTGAGGGTAATTGTATTCCACACTGTCACACAGACAAGTACAGCTTCCCCTAAAGCCAGATGATGACCCATACATACGCATCTGAAGTACAGTACATAGCAGTCAGACAGGCAAATGAAAATATTATCCTTACATCATAAGCACCCCAGTATATTCCTGACACGCCCCCTCTTCCAAATGGCGCCGGCAGATGATTCTAACGAATCGTCCTGCCAAAGCCGACACTGACGGCCGGGCCTGGGGGGGTAATTCCTTAGCTCCAAGCTACAGGACTGGAAAGCTAGGTCAGGTTGCTGCAATGTGTCATTGCCCCTGACAACCTGACGTAACCAACCAGGGGAATGAGGGTCAGTGACGACCGTGAATTCGCGACCATAGAGACAGTGCTGCAGCTGGGGGAGGGTTCCAACCGTCGCTACACGCACTTTCTCTATAGTGGCAGGAGCTATCTCTCGGTCCCTTTGGGGAACGATTCTCTGCCGGGCTGCCTCCTCCACTTCGGACAGCTCCGAGGGAATAACTTCCCAGAACCCTCTCAGCCCGCCCCTCCCAGCTGGTGACCTGCTGGCTAGCCCCCTGAGCTCTTCCAGGCTGCTGTCAAATCGAACAGCCCCAGAGAGCTCAGGGCTGCCTGTCACACATTCCAGGAAGGCTGCAGACGGAGAGGCTCCTGGGCCCTCCAGGCCAGGTTCCGGATTGGATGTGGCTGACCCAGCAACATTTGCCACTTTAGTGGACAGTCCCTCTGCTGTAGACTCGCTAGCGCTGCGGGTTACCACTGCAGCGGAGGGAGCGTCCACATTACACGTATCATAAACCACATCACCTTTGGTCTGGAAACCATCTGAAGGGGAAGGATCTGGCCTAGTGCCATCTGCCCCTTCAGTGGACAGTCCACCTGCTGCAGCCCAGCGAGCGCCGCTGGTTACTCCTGCAG
Source organism: Hyperolius riggenbachi (assembly GCF_040937935.1). NCBI lineage: Eukaryota > Metazoa > Chordata > Amphibia > Anura > Hyperoliidae > Hyperolius > Hyperolius riggenbachi. Next base: position 109,572,992 of record NC_090657.1, on the reverse strand, counting down.
CTGACGGAGTGTCCACATGACACACAGCATTATGTAGTACAACACATATGACAGCAGCATTATCAGCCCTACATATATTGTCATTTGGGACATCACATAAAACATCAACATTATCTGCAGCATCACACCCATTGCTACTCAGCACTTCACAAGTATCATCAACAGTTCCTGCCTCGATCGCCTCGATAGTCCGTGCGTCATAAATGACCTCATCAGTTTCTGCATTCTTGGTATCAACAGGTTCTACTCCAGGCCTAGGCACTGGAGACTCACTAGGGCTGGCTCCTAGTACACAGTCCGTAGCCCCTGGGGCCTCACCAGCACTCCCCATTTGCACAGCATTATCAGACAGTACCTTGCAAGAGTCCTGAACTTCTGCTGGGGATGCAGGCTCCACGGGGTTTGGAGTAGGCTCATACCGGGCCACTAACCGTCCCAGGTCAATACCCAGCAACACGTTGGTGGGGATTTTGTCGGTTACCCCAACTTCTTTCAATCCGCTGCCGGCCCCCCAATCCAGGTGGACCAAGGCGGTGGGTAGGGCTGGGGTGACACCCCCAATTCTTCTGACAGCAATCATTTTCCCAGGTATGTACTGCTCTGGGTTCACAAGCTGGGGATGTATGAGAGTCACTTCTGCTCCAGTGTCTCTCAGCCCAGTGGCAACTGTACCCCCAACCGAGACAAGCTGCAGATTCTCTGCATAGCCAGTGGCATTCCTGGTAGCACACAAAGCCGTTGGGACTTCACTGGGGTTTGAGGCCTCACTGGATTTTGGGGCCTCCCTCTTCCTCTCTGGGCAAGTCATGCTGATATGACCCACCCTGTCACATACAAAGCATTTCCGAGTGTCAGTGGTTGGTTGCCTGAATCCAGGAGACAGCGGTGCTTGCCTCCTCTGGGTGCTGGGTGAAACAGGTTTAGCCATCTGTTCTCCTCTCCAGCTGGGCGTAGTAGTCCTCCGGGACTCAGGTGCTCTATGGGCGGTGTAGGCATCGGCCATTTCCGCAGCCTCATCCACTGTCTTTGGTTCTCGATCCAGCACAAACAGCCGGACCTCAACAGGACAGGTGTGTAGGAACTGGTCTTTTATCATCAGTTCCTGCAGGGCATCAAAGGTTTCAACCGACAGTCCTTTTAACCACTGCTGGAAGGCAGTGCGCAGGTTGCAAGCATGATCCAGGTAGCTGTCATTAGGACCTCGCTGCACTGTCCTGAAACGTTTTCGATACACCTCTGGCGTGAGGTGGTATCGTGCAATGATGGCTTTCTTAATTGCCTCAAAGTCTGTTTCTTCCTCCTGGGGGAGACTCACAAACGCCTCCAGGGCCTTGCCTCTCAGCCCTGGTGTGAGGTATCTTGCCCACTGCTCACGGGGCACCCCATACTGCCGACAAGTCCTTTCAAACCCCTGTAGGAAAGTGTCTATGTCAGAGTCCTTGTCCATAGCGGGGAACTTATCCAGGGGGATTCTGTGGACTCGCTCACCTTCGCGTTCTGCGGGTCCAGCAGACCGGTTCTGCTGCTGAAGTTTAGCCAGCTCCAGCTGGTGTTGCCGTTCAGCTCTTCCCTCCTCTGCCCGGAGTCTGTCCCTCTCGGCCTGGCGTCTTTCACTCTCGGCCTGGCGTCGCCGTTCAGCTCTTCCCTCCTCTGCCTGTCGGTGCAGTAGGATCAGCTTTAGGCGCAGTTCAGGATCAGCCGAGTTCAGTAGCTGTAGATCAGCTTCCAGAGATGGCATCTCCCTGCTTGGTGGATCGTCCAGGACATCGTCTCCACTCGCATTCTGTGGCGGGAGCGATTCCTCCTCTGGCGTGTCATGAGCTGCATCCGCTGACGTTGAAGCACGGGCTCGCTCTGCCTCATCATACTCCTCGAGCGCACGAACTAACTGCTCCTTAGTCTGGCCGCTCACCGTCTCGATGCCTTTGTGCTCACACAGGTGGAGTAGCATCTCTTTATTTTGCCTTGCATAGCTGGATGCTTTCTGAGCCATCGTGTTGCAAAAAAGAAAAGAAAAAAGGGGGGAAGGGAAAGCAAATACCAAGTGTGTATCTTTGAACCAAAAAAAAAACGTATATAGATTCTGCACTGAGTAGACTTCTGTAGGCTAGTTGCTTCTAGCAAGCTTCCAGCCTTTAGTACTCAGAATAGCGAGCTAAACTGCGTACTAATGTACTAAACGATGCCACCACTGCCAGCCAATTATGTCAGGAACCGGCCCGCGGCACGCCTGCGTATACGGTTCCCGACTGCGGGTTTGACCAGATTAAGCGGGGAACAGCCTTATTTAAGCTACAACCAAGGCTGGAACCCACTGCCACCACTAGCGTTGCTAGACACGTTCACTCAGCTATCGAGTGCTCAATACGCAATCTGCGTTTTCGTATTTGGGTCAGCTTTGCGCTTAGGCCAAATACGGGAACGCCACGCACCCACACACACAGTTGCAATCTTACACTGTCGTGAAGCAAAGACCCACTAACAGTCGTTCCGAACGATACTGTTAGCCACTCTGCTGTCGCTACTCGCACTGGCGTTGTTCGTACGTTGGGTCAGCTGCGCGCTTAGGCCAACGTATGACAAACGCCCCCACACACAATGCAATTACAATTTCATACGGTAGTGTTGCTCAAGCGTACAATTAGGCATGAACTTATACACGGTTACACTTCAGTCTCTTCTAGGCTATGAGTGTTAGTTTAGTACGGCAGAAGTCAAACTTATTAAATAATAATTTAATATTCTAGAAAAACATAGAACAATGCAGAACTTAATATATACAAAAAGATTACAAAAAACAAAGTAAAAATAGTTACAAGATAAAAGTTACAAAGATAACACACAAAGCGATTTTGCTTACCAAAATAAAGGGGTCCAGATAGAAGAATCGTGGACTTTTGTGTGGACGGACACAGTTCTGGCTAGGCCAGGAGTCCACTAGCTTAGGCCAGGAGACCAGCCGTAGCTACCGTCAGAAGAGAACTGATTTGAGGTAGATGTCCCCTGGTTTTTATAATGAAATATTCGCCTCGAGGCTGTAAGCCTGTGTGGACGGGGGGAAGCTAGATTTAATTACATCCTCAGTCATAATTGGATCTCCAGAGATCCAACATCCACCTGCGAAAAATGTACAATAGCCCACATACATGAAAAGACTTCCAATAGATGTAATTTACAGGTTATAGCTTGCACCTCCAGGCAATAATTCAATTTCCTCACAATGAAATAGTGTTTAACACACATGCCAACTTTTGGTGCAGCTACTCTTCCTGACTTAGCCTACAGTTCTTCACTTCCTCAACAGAAGTGTAAATGTTTCAAGTGTCAAGGACTTCAACACACTTCACTTCTGCCATTGTCTTATTACCCCAAGCATTATTCACTGAAGTCCTCTTTAGATGCAAATGTAGGTCTTTGAAGTTCCCTGACGATGTCCTGATTGGTATAATGGGACAATAGGGCTTCTAATTAGCTTCCTGCTCTCCAAGGAACTGAGGGTAATTGTATTCCACACTGTCACACAGACAAGTACAGCTTCCCCTAAAGCCAGATGATGACCCATACATACGCATCTGAAGTACAGTACATAGCAGTCAGACAGGCAAATGAAAATATTATCCTTACATCATAAGCACCCCAGTATATTCCTGACATACACTACCCAGAGGCTGCATTGTATTTGTATTTGGAATTGTTTTAAAAAATGACAGAATAGGCTTGCACAGGATCTGACTTGTCTTTCTATGTTTTCCTGTCTGTGTTTCTCTCTTTTAAAAGGCTATGGAGGCGAGAGGGGACAGAAGCAAGTTTAAAAGATGTCAAAATTGTTTTGAGAAACTTGATATTTCGTGGCCAAAGAGTATTTGTCTTAAATGTTCAGATAATATCATGGCCTCAGAGTCCATGACTCTAGTTAAAGAATTTATGGAGTCAATGAGACAGGAAATAAGGACTGCATTAAAAGAAATGAGAGAAGGTCAGGAGGGAAGGAAACAGGAGGAAGAGATTCCCGGTCCTTCCAGGCCAATACAAAATTTAAATACTACTGCCTTGCTTCCTCTCCCTCGCTTAACTATAGAGGAGGAGGAGGAGGAGGAGGAAGAAGAGGGGGAAGAGCAGGCATCTGGGGGTTTGGAGGATCTAGAAATACCCTCAGGAGAGGAATCAGAGGCTGACAGTGTAAAGAACAAAACCCCGAGGTTTTTGTTTCTGCCAGAAGAGACACAGGAATTGCTCAAGGCAGTGTACACTACAGAGGGAATAAAAGAGGAAGTCTCTCTTTCCTCGGTACAGGATAAAGTCTATGGCGGGCTAATACAGCAACAGGGAAGATCATTTCCTGTGCATCAATCATTGAAAGACATTATAGAGACACAATGGAGGGAGCCCGAGAGAAAATTGTTTGTGCCGAAATCAGCAAAACGTAAATTTCCTTTTAAAATACAAGATTTAGATAAATGGATGAAATGTCCGAAATTGGACGCATCCCTGGCAAAATATTCAAAACAGTCAGACCTGTCCTTTGAGGATGCGGGTTCACTGCGTGATCCTATGGACAAGAAGGTGGAGTTATTGATAAAAAGAGCATGGGAAGCCGCTGCATTTGGTTTTAAGTCAAATCTGTCTTCAACATGTGTATGTAGAAACTTAAAGATTTGGATGGAAAGTTTGTTAACAAAGATAGCAGCAGGAGAATCCCTAGCCTCCTACTCAGCATCAATCCCAGTAGTAATTAAAGCAATAGCTTTCTTAGCTGATGCGACGGCAGAGTCGATCAGAATTACAGCCCGCACCACGGCTTTGTTAAATTCTGCCCGCAGAGCGATATGGCTAAAAACTTGGGAAGGAGATATCGCCTCAAAAAATAAGTTGTGTGGTCTGCCATTTGAGAGGGGGACTACTGTTTGGGCCTGAATTGGAGAATATTTTGAATAGGTCAGCAGAAAGAGGGAATCAGTTTCCTTACAGGAAAAAGAGACCGTTTTTTAGGAAAGCATTTGTTCAACCAAAGAGTGATAAAGAGCAGAGTAGAGGAGCAGTGGGCCAAAGGAAGTGGTTTCCCAAAGGAAGAGGCAGGGGGGGGGGGGGGGGGGGGGGATTTGTCCTCGGGAAGCCAGAAAATGTTAGAGAGACCAAATGACTCAGAAGTGGGAGGGAGATTGAGGTTTTTTCTGGAGATATGGGAGAGGATAAACCCGGATATTTTTGTGTTGAACATTATAAGGGAAGGTTATCACCTAGAATTTTTGGTTACCCCTCCAGACAGGTTTTTCCTCAATCCACTCCCAAGAGACTTGGAGATGGCATTAGGAATGAAAGCGACAATTTCTTCCTTTTTGTCAAGGAAAGTAATAAAACCGGTCCAAGAAAGAGAAAAGAACAAGGGGTTCTATTCTCATGTATTCCTGATAAAAAAGCCAGGAGGCAAATTTCGTTTCATTTTGAATTTAAAGAGGCTAAATCCATTCCTGAAATACAAAAGGTTCAGAATGGAGAGCATATATTCAGTACGCCAGCTGTTGAACAAGGGGGATTTTTTTGTGAACCTGGACTTACAAGACGCCTACCTACATGTACCGATATGGGAGAGGCATCAGAAGTATTTAAGATTCGCAGTGAAAACAGAGACGCAGATTCTCCACTTCCAATTTGTGGCCCTGCCCTTTGGGATCGCATCTGCCCCCAGGGTATTCACAAAGATAATCTCAGAGATCATGAAGCCCTTGAGATTGCAGGGAATAGCGATCATACCGTACTTAGACGACATATTGATACATGCACAGTCCAGACAGAAGATAGTGATGCAGATGTTCTCAGACCTGGGATGGATCATCAATTTACAGAAATCAAACCTGGTGCCATCTCAGGAGGTAACCTTTCTAGGTTATCTCATAGATTCCAATCAGACAAGGATGTTTCTGCCGTGGGAAAAGAAACAAAAACTGAAAGACACAGTAGGACAGTTACAAGAACAGGAACAGGTAACATTGAGACAGATAATGAAGGTTGTAGGACTCATGACCGCAGCAATGCCAGCCATCACATGGGCCCAACTGCACAGCAGAAGGCTACAAAACTTTCTTCTGGACAGTTGGGACAAATCACCAAAATCTTTGGAGAAGTTGGTGCAGATCCCCGAGGAGGTAAAGCAATCACTAAAGTGGTGGACAGTCAACGAGAATCTAGATCGGGGCAGAAGGTGGTCCCAACAAAACGTAGTGACAGTCACGACAGATGCAAGCGGCAGCGGATGGGGGGCAGTTTGCAGAGAATTACACTTGCAGGGACAGTGGACCAGGAAGGACCAGCAGCAGTCGTCAAATGCAAGGGAACTTAAAGCAGTGGGTCTAGCGTTAAAAGGGTTTCAGAGTCAGTTACAAGGAAGAGATGTGTTAGTCCTGTCAGACAACATAACGATAGTGTCATACCTGAACAAGCAGGGGGGAACAAGAGTGGAAAACCTGCTAGTGTTGAGTCTAGAAATTCTACAGTGGGCAGAGCAGCATGTCAGTTCAGTAGCGGCCACACATCTCAAGGGCAGTCTAAACGTAAAAGCAGACTTTCTGAGCAGGACAAAACTAGACCAGACAGAGTGGAGTCTCAATCAAGAAGTGTTTCCGCTAGTGGCACAAAGGTGGAGGCAACCAGAGATAGACCTATTTGTCAGCCCAAACAACAAAAAACTAGAAAAGTTCATGTCTCTTCATCGAAGCGGCCAGCCGTCAGCAGTAGATGCTCTGTCACAACCTTGCCCCCTTCCAGACAGTGTATGCGTTTCCTCCCTTAGCCCTAATAACAAAAGTAATCAGAAAGTGGGAGCTAGAGGGGGCAAATATGGTTCTAATTGCGCCCTGGTGGCCGAAACGGGCATGGTTCACACATCTGTGGGAGAAGTCAGGAGGACTTTTTTGGAAACTCCCAAACAGAATAGACTTATTACACCAGGGGCCAATATATCATCCCAATCCAACTTTGTTCAGCTACACGGCTTGGTTTCTGAGGAAGACCTACTGAGAAAGAAAGGACTTTCAGAGAAGGTGATACAGACTCTATTGAAGTGCAGGAAGCCAGTCACTAAAAAGATCTATGGGAAAGTATGGAAGGTCTACTTGGCTTGGTGTGCAAAAGAAAACAGGTATGGGCACAGCATAGCGGATATTCTAGATTTCTTCCAAAAAGGAGTAGAAATGGGTTTGGCAGTCAGCACACTAAGGGTACAATGCACTGTTTTATCGCTTTATCTGGACAAACCTCTGTCAAAGGAAACCTTGATTAAGAATTTTTTGAAGGCGGTGGAAAGATCCACTCCTATCAAAGCAACAATAGTGCCACAATGGGATTTACCATTAGTCCTACAGATGTTGATGAACCCACCTTATGAACCACTACAGGATCTAGATATAGAAAGGCTCACGCTAAAGACGCTATTTTTAGTAGCAATAACATCAGCAAAAAGGGTAAGCGACATAGAGGCTTTTTCCATCAAAGATCCCTTTCTCACTATTTTTTCAGACAAAATTGTCCTTACTCCGGATCCTAATTATCTACCAAAGGTAGTTTCAGATTTCCACCGAACCCAACAGGTGATCATACCTTCTTTTTGCCAAAACCCGGCAAATGACAAGAAAAGAAATATCATAACCTAGATGTAAGGAGAGCAGTAATACAGTATTTAACCAAAACAAAGGAATTTAGAAAATCAAGTAGACTGTTTGTAAACTGTTCAGGAGCAAACAAGGGGCTTCAAGCCTCAAAGTCAACTTTGTCAAGATGGATTAAGAAAATAATAAGGGAGACATATGATTTGAATGACAAGCGGTTACCTCAAACAGTGACAGCACATTCATCAAGGGCAATGGCCACCTCTTGGGCAGAAAAGGCAGGGGCTTCATTGCAGCAGATATGTCAGGTAGCCACCTGGAAGACACCGACAACCTTCATGAGGCATTATAGAGTGGATATCTTGTCGGGTCAGGATATGGCGTTTGGACGCAAGGTTTTACAGGCAGCAGTCCCTCCCTAGGGTGAGTTTGAAATTACTTACCTGTCTCTCCTTTTCCAGCCGTACAATGGATTGGTTAGAGAAAGTCCAGTTTAGACTCACCGGTAATGGTGTTTCTAACCATTCCATTGTACGGCGTCCAGTATCCCGCCCAGGGCCGTATCTATTAAGAGGCACCCGTGGGCCGGTGCCATGGGCGGGTCCTCGGGGGGGGCGGGTGGCCACTGGTTCAAATAATAATACTTTTTTTTATTTTTTTTTCCCCTTATGACATTTTTTTTTCTATCATTAACATTTTTTTTTTGGGGGGGGGGGGGGGGGAGCGCCGCTGCAGCAGCCAGAAGTTACAGTTCTTACTGTTTGCAAGCGCTCCCCCCCTGCCGCCACCATCCACAATGGTTTCCTCTGGTCACGTTCTCTGTGCGCTCTGACTGACTCTCATCGCACAGTAATGAGCCAGCCAGAGCAGGTGGAGCCACTTGCATGTACAGGGAGGGGGCGTGGCTTGACATTGAGGCTGAGACAGCAGGGCAGGCTATGAAATACATTGGCTTCCGATGCTCCGCCCCCCCCAGCCGACTAGCCGAGCCCGGGTAAAGTGACTCCTCCTCAGCTCCATTTTACATCACGCAGGAGGAGGACAGCAACACATGAGATGGTCGGGTCGGGAGTCACTCGATCGGGAGCCATGTGAAGCAGCTGCTGCAGCCCAGCCCCCAGCTACGCAGCCCAGCCAGCCAGCTAGGCAGACAGGTCACCCTCGCCCAGCCCAGGGTCACAGGCAGCAGGCCCCAGCCGCCCAGGCAGCACAGCAGGCCACCACCAGCTACCCCAGCCCAGGGTCACTCGCAGGCCCCAGCTGCCCAGGCAGCACAGCAGGCCACCACCAGACCAGGCGGTGGCATGCAGAGTTTCCCTCGCGCACCGGACTAGGTAAGATATTTGTTGTAGTCAAGTTCCTGGACAAATCTGCTGACATTATTGCACGTATTTCTGAATTTGCTGACATTATTGCTCGTATTTCTCATCAAATCTGCTGTCATTATTGCTCGTATTTCTCATCAAATCTGCTGTCGTTATTGCTCGTATTTCTCATCAAATCTGCTGTCGTTATTGCTCGTATTTCTCATCAAATCTGCTGTCGTTATTGCACGTATTTCTCATCAAATCTGCTGTCATTATTGCTCGTATTTCTCATCAAATCTGCTGTCGTTACTGCACGTATTTCTGATCAAATCTGCTGACGTTACTGCACGTATTTCTGATCAAATCTGCTGTCATTATTGCTCGTATTTCTCATCAAATCTGCTGTCGTTATTGCTCGTATTTCTCATCAAATCTGCTGTCGTTATTGCACGTATTTCTCATCAAATCTGCTGTCGTTATTGCTCGTATTTCTCATCAAATCTGCTGTCGTTATTGCTCGTATTTCTCATCAAATCTGCTGTCGTTATTGCTCGTATTTCTCATCAAATCTGCTGACGTTATTGCTCGTATTTCTGATCAAATCTGCTGACGTTATTGCTCGTATTTCTGATCAAATCTGCTGACGTTATTGCTCGTATTTCTGATCAAATCTGCTGACGTTATTGCTCGTATTTCTGATCAAATCTGCTGACATTATTGCTCAAATCTGCTGACATTATTGCTCGTATTTCTCATCAAATCTGCTGTCATTATTGCTCGTATTTCTCATCAAATCTGCTGTCATTATTGCTCGTATTTCTCATCAAATCTGCTGTCGTTATTGCTCGTATTTCTCATCAAATCTGCTGTCGTTATTGCTCGTATTTCTCATCAAATCTGCTGTCGTTATTGCACGTATTTCTCATCAAATCTGCTGTCGTTATTGCTCGTATTTCTCATCAAATCTGCTGTCGTTATTGCACGTATTTCTCATCAAATCTGCTGTCGTTATTGCACGTATTTCTCATCAAATCTGCTGTCGTTATTGCTCGTATTTCTGATCAAATCTGCTGTCGTTATTGCTCGTATTTCTCATCAAATCTGCTGTCGTTATTGCACGTATTTCTCATCAAATCTGCTGACGTTACTGCTCGTATTTCTGATCAAATCTGCTGACGTTATTGCTCGTATTTCTGATCAAATCTGCTGACGTTATTGCTCGTATTTCTGATCAAATCTGCTGACGTTATTGCTCGTATTTCTGATCAAATCTGCTGACGTTATTGCTCGTATTTCTGATCAAATCTGCTGACGTTACTGCACGTATTTCTGATCAAATCTGCTGACGTTATTGCACGTATTTCTGATCAAATCTGCTGACGTTATTGCACGTATTTCTGATCAAATCTGCTGACGTTATTGCTCGTATTTCTGATCAAATCTGCTGACGTTATTGCTCGTATTTCTGATCAAATCTGCTGACGTTATTGCTCGTATTTCTGATCAAATCTGCTGACGTTATTGCACGTATTTCTGATCAAATCTGCTGACATAATTGGGCAGATATGCCGACATGATTGAATATATTTTCTGGGCAAATCTGCTCACATTACGTGTATTTTCTTGAGAAAACCTGCACAATTATGTGAATTTTCTGGGGAAAGGGTCACCAACACTTGGGCCCACTGTCTTTGCGTTGCACTTTTAAAGGGAACCCGAGGTGAGAGTAATATTTTAAGCAATATTAGTTGCCTGGCTGCCGTGCTGATCCTCTGCCTCTAATTCTTTCAACCACAGACCCTGAACAAGCATGCAGCAGGTCAGGGGTTTCTGACAATATTGTCCGAACTGACCAGATTAGCTCCATGCTTGTTTCTGGCGTAATTCAGTTCACTACTGCAGCCAAATAGATCAGCAGGGCTGCCAGGCAACTAGTATTGTTTAAAGGGTCACTTAAGCCAAATAAAAAAAATGAGTTTTACTCACCTGGAGCTTCTACCAGCCCCATGAAGCTGTCCGGTGCCCATGTAGACTCGCTCTGATGCTCCTGGCCCTGCCAGCAGCCACTTAAGGTTTCGGCGACAGGAGCAGACAGGCCGGGAACGCGAATGATTCTTCGCATTCCTGGACGTAATAGCGCCTTCTATGCTGTTATATGATATATGCTATATCAGCATAGAGGGCGCTATTACGGCCAGGAACGCGAAGAATCACTCGCGTTCCCGGCCTGTCGGCTCCTGTCGCCAGAACCGGAAGCAGGGCCAGGAGCATCGGAGCGAGTCTACGTGGGCACCGGACAGCTTCAGGGGGCTGGTAGAGGCCCCAGGTGAGTAAAACTATTTTTTATTTGGCTTAAGTGTCCCTTTAAAAGGAAATAAATATGGCAGCCTCCATATCACTCTCACCTCGGGTTCACTTTAAATTAGTTAGCTTTACCCTCATCCGGGCATGGCCACGCCCATTTTTGCCGCAGTGCGGTTATAGCCACAAAAATTGGTCCAGCACCTGCATAGCACCCCCCCCCCAAAAAAAACCCTGGAGCCACCACTGACTGTACTTATACTAATTATTTATATAGCGCCAACATATTACGCAGTGCTGTACAGAGTATGTATTGTCTTGTCACAGTGGGGCTCACAATCTAATCCCTACCATAGTCATGTGCATGTAAGTATCGTAGTCTAGGGCCAATTTTTAGGGGAAGCCAATTAACTTATCTGTATTGTATGTTGTTGGGATGTGGGAGGAAACCAGAGTGTCCTAAGGAAACCCACACAGACACAGGGAGAACATACAAACTCCTTGCAGATGTTGACCTGGATGGGATTTGAACCTGGAACCCAGCGCTGCAAGGCGAGAGCGCTAACCACTACGCCACCATGCTGCCATACTACTATACTGTATTGTACTGCCATCTTCAGCAGTACTTCACAGAGTATGTAGTCATGTCACTGACTATCCTCTGAGGAGCTTACAATCTAATTCTGCCATAGTCTAATGTCCTACCATATTTGTATTTATATAGCACTGGCATCTTCTGCAGCACTTTGCAGAGAACAGCCATGTTCCTGACTTTTCTCAGGGGAGCTCACAATCTAATACCTACCACTATTTTGTGGGAGAGAACACTGGCTAATGTGTGGGGTTTTTTTTTTGGGGGGGGGGGGGGGACTTTTCCTACTTGCTTTTTTAGGGTCACTTTACTCATACCTGGGGAGAAAACGGCTTTGGGCTGCACTCTTACTAGGAAATTTTAATTGACCACACCCACTGTGTTATGGACACACCCACTGCATTCTGTGGCCACGCCCATTCTTTGCAGCTTCGCGCGCCGCCAACATCCTCCTGGGCGCGGGGGGGGGGGGGGGGCGTCGTAGGTTTGGGGTGCCTAGGGGAGCCCAAACCCTAAATACAGCCCTGATCCCGCCCTGTCTCTTATTCTTACTTCTGCCTTATCACACGTTGGTGTGGGAAGAGTTAGTTAGCGGTCAGGCACGACTGGTTTTCCTTGGTGGCCGTTCTTACTTTCAAATATACTGAGGCAGGGTGGGGGCTTTTAATCCTTTGCTAATTGTGTTTCCCCAGGAGGAGGAGCCTGGAGTCTCTCCTTTTCCAGCCGTACAATGGAATGGTTAGAAACACCATTACCGGTGAGTCTAAACTGGACTTTTTTTTTTAAATAGTCAAAAGCATCCAGATGGTGAGCGTACACAGCGTACACAGAAACAATGAGGGTAATGTGAAACAGGTCAAGTTCAATGTTGTAATGAGTGTTAAAGTGACGTGATACACTGTGCAGAGGAAATTTGTTGAGTATGTTCCTTTTGTGTTGGCCTATCCTACTGCGTGCTAGTTTGGTTGTTCTACCCGCGTACTGGAGCTGGCAGGGGCATGTAATGAGATATATGACAAATCTCGAGTCACAAGACAGATATTGTTTGATTGTGTATCAATATGTGTGGTGTTGGAGGTGAATGAATTGCTGGGATGGATAAATTTGCACTCTTGGCATCTACGGTTGTTACAAGGAACACAGCCAGGTGTTGATTGTGAGGGAGTTTACTCGGCTGGGGGCTAAAATATTACATAGGTTCGGGGATCTTCTGTATGTAATTGCTGGTGTATGGGGCAGGAGAGGTCGTAAGTATGGGTCCTGTAGTAGGCTGTCCCATCCGTTTATGATGATAGAACAGATGTGTTGCTGCTGAGCATTATATTGGGTAATTAATCTGGAGGGACCATCTGTATTGGGAGAGATGAATGTGGAGGAGGTGTCTTTAGGGGGTTTGGGCCTAGTAGCTTTATATCTAGTAGTTGTATATTTTGCATCTTTAGTTTTTGATTGAGAATGTCTGATTGAGTCTTGTATTTATGTATGTCAGTGCAGTTACTAAAAATCATTCTTTTTTGGCTGTAAGGTGTATTCTTGGTCCAGGGGTGATGGTGAAAGCTATGGAAATTGATATAATTGTGGGCGTCAACGGGCTTGAAATATGTTTTCATTTTGATATGATTGTTTTCTATGTATAATGTGAGATCAAGGAATTCAATGGAAATGGGTGGTAATGTAAATTGTAAGCCGGCTGTATTGGAATTAAGAAAGTCTTCAAATTTTGGGATATTTGTTGCATCTCCTTTCCAGATGACGAATAGATTGTCTATGTGACGCTTATAAAACACAATATTTTGTAAGAATGGGTTGTTGTGTGACATTTTCTGATGTTCCATATATCCCATGGCCAGATTTGCATAAGAGGGGGCAAATGACCTCCCCATGGCTGTTTTGCTTACTTGGTCGTAGATTTCATCTATAAGCGTGAAGATGTTATTGTTGAGAATTAATTCGACACATTGTATTAAAAAGGACTGTGTGTTTGTGGCATGGATGAGTTGGCCGATAAAAAGTGGTGGAGGGATGTGAGATCGTATGAGTGTGGGATATTGGTATACAGTGAGGTGACATCGCATGTCAGCCAGATATAATCAGGTTGCCAGGATATGGTATGCAATAATTGAATTAGGTGTTGTGAGTCTTTTAGATACGAATTAAGGCATTGGAGATGTGTGTCAATGAACCTGGACAAGTTACTGGTTAATGAATTAATACCTGAGATAATGGGTCTACCAGGGGGTTTGTGTGTATTCTCTAATGTATTTTCGGTAAGTAGTAGAAAAATGGGGTCTTGGGTTGGGGTTAATAATAAAGTTCCTTTTATTATTAGTTATGACATTATTGAGAAAGGCAATATTTATGAAAGTTTTCAAAGTGGTGTTGAGTTCAATGGTTGGGTCTCATAATATTTCTGATCGTCCAGGATCCGGGCTGATTCTTCTAGGTAGTCTTGAGAGAAATTGGAAAATACCAAAAATATAAAGTGCATGCATGGTAACCAATGCTAGGAGCCTTGCAAATACAATGGACGAACTAGAGTTCTGTAAGGATTCCTCCTGTGGCGTGTTCTATCCATTGCGGTGGAGACGCAAATGGACAGTTCTGGCTTGTCAGCCTGCATTCGGTTGTGCATTCGCAATGAGTCACATTGTCATTTGCAATTGCTCTGCAGTTCTGGGCAGCTCAGAATGCTGTCATCATTCCACCAATGGCTTACTACAGCGGAGCTGCAGCCAGATAGCCCTGGATTTCCTGCATACATTTTAGTACATAGTATTGCATGCATTTGTTATCATAGTCTTTCAGCTAGCTAATGGTAATCAAGCCAGCTCAGGATTGAATGATTACCATTCAGCTGTGTGGAGATTTGCATGCTTGCATCCATTGGCTAATGCCAACATAAAAATCTGCATTCCCTTTTAGACCTCGCCCGTCATAGTTTCAGCTCTGTCTAAGCTGTTACTGGGTCCCTTGATACTGTGAATAATATTCCTTGTCTTGTTACTTTCTAGTTCAGTTATCTTGTGGAGCTACGTTTATATATTTCCCACGGGGACATATATACGTACTCCTTCTAGTGCAGAGAATTTGTATTATTTGTATTGCCTAGCTTAGTTCGCTGTATTGCTCCAGTTCTAGCCAGTGTTCCTTGTTTGTTATATATTGGTTCATCGCCAATATATACATATTCTAGTCAGCGTTTGTTATTTTCCTTGTATTCGTGTTACGGTGATATATCAGTGCTGCTGATATATACGTACTCGAACTGTTGATATCCTGTGTTCAGCTAGTCAGTTTTTAGCACGTTTCGGTAGGTTGCGCTTAGCGTGATCACCCGTGCTTAGCTAGCCTAGTCCTGTCCTTGCGAGGTAGCCATTGCTGCGGTTGCTATTGGTTACCTCACTCTTGTCTTTGTGAATGCTTGCTGTCACTGAGGCAGTGACTAGATTAGCAAGCATTCATTCTGTCAGCCTCTGTCCTCCTAGTCCTGTCCTTACGAGGTAGCCATTGCTGTGGTTGCTATTGGCTACCTCACTCCAGTCTGTCTTGTATCTGTCTAAATGTTTGCTGTCGCAAGAGCAGCGCAACATCGTACTGCGCTGCCATTGCGTCTTATCAGAAGCCCAGAGCTGCAGTTGCACTGGGCAGCCCATGTAGCCTCTTCCATTATCCAGCTCTTAGCCTTGTTGTGCTGGCTAGTCAGAAAGTATGACCCCCCAGCATTACAAGTTCATTCTGATTGACAAAGGCCATCACATTGTGGGAATAACCGAGACATGGATGGATGGAAGCCATGACTGGATAGCAAATTTAGAGGGATACAATGTGTTTAGGAAGGATAGAACAGGGAAAAAGGTGGAGGGGTTTGTTTCTTTGTTAAGAATTATTTTAAAGGTGTCCTAAACGATGAGATGGAGAAAGATTGTGAAGATGTGGAGTCCATTTGAGTAAGTATTCATGGTGGAAATAAAGGTTGCCAATTGCTTATTGGGGTATGCTACAGGCCACCACATATTCATGAAGCTGCAGAACTGCAATTACTACAGCAGATTGAAAAAGCTGCAAGTAAAAATGAGGTCATAGTTATGGGTGATTTTAACTTCCCTGACATTGACTGGAGTATTGAGGCTACCCATTCTGGTAAAAGCAGCAGATTTCTGGCATCACTACAGGACAATTACTTGACTCAAATGGTAACGGAACCAACTAGGGGGAATGCGTTACTGGATTTGATCATTTCTAATAGACCAGATAATGTATCAAATGTGCAGGTTCAAGAACATTTGGGAAATAGTGATAACGTTTGATCTGGTGACTAAAACCACTAAAACTAAGACCACTTAGGCTGCTTTCACAGTGGGACGTTACAGGTGCACGTTAGAGCAGCCTGTAACGCAGCCCACTGCACAGTAATGAAAAATCAATGGGCTGTTCACAGTGTCCACGTTGCGTTACATTGTAACGCTGCACGTCAAGAGAACGTACTGCATGCAGTACTTTATACGCGGCTAGACTGCTTGCACATGCTCAGTAATGTTGGTGAGGAGGGGAGAGCGGCCAGGCACATGGCTAATTAATATTCACTGCACTTTGTGATGTGTGCAGTGTTTACTTCCTGGAGCGGCCGCTCTGTGCGGCGATTGGCTGGCGGGACCACGTGATGCCGCAAGCGTCCAAGAGTATGCATCACGGACGCCAGAGTGAGCTGCACAACGCGGCTTGCTCTGACGTCCACATCCAACACCACCAGGTGTTGCGTTATGCGACCATAACGTTCCCTAAAACGCAAGTCCTGGTGGGAAAGTAGCCTAAAGCTATGAATTTTAGAAAAGCAAAGTTCAATTAACTCAGGCAGGCACTAAGTTTGGTGAACTGGGATAATGTACTACAAGGGGAGGACACTGAAGGGAAATGGAAAGCTTTTTAACTTATTCTCAATCAATATTGTAGTATATATATCCCATATGGAAACAAAATGTCTAGGAATAAAATATCTCTATGGATGAATAGAAAGGTTAGAGATAAAATGAAGGCGGAAAAGAATGCCTATAAGGTCCTAAAACAGGAGGGGACCGAGGCTGCATTAAGCAATTATAAGGAGTGCAATAAAAGTTGTAAAAAAGAAATTAGGCTGGCAAAGATTAAAGCTGAAAATCAAATCGCTAAGGATATCAAATCTAACCCAAAGAAGATTTACAAGTACATCAACTCTAAAAAAAGAAAGGTTGACACTGTATCGGACTCCTAAAGGATGAGGGTGGGAACTCAATGGTGGATGACCAAGGTAAGGCAGAGTTATTAACCCTCTGAGCGGCATGCAAAACATGCTGAGAACGGTATGGGCGAGCTCCACTCGTCACGCAGTTTAAACACTCACCAGAGCGATCGCGGGTGTCTCCGGGAGCTCCTGCTGCTGCTGTAGCCTCTCTGTGTCATCCTTTCCTTGCTGAGCATGCTGGCCGGCAATATGAGTGATGCCCATCACTCTCCAGCGCGATCGCTCCTCCGTGTCCCCCTTTTATTGCTGCATGCGCTGGGAGAAAAGATGGATGATTTGCAGTCCTCCCCAGCGCGATCCCATGTGCCTCCTTGAGCTGCTGCTGCTGGCGATCGTGGGTCCCTCCGTGTCCCCCTCTCATTCTTGCACATGCTGGGGGGCAAGATGGATTATGTGCCTCCCCAGCGCGATCGCGGGCACCGCTGCTGCTTCTGCCGGCTCTCTATGTCCCCCTCTCCTGTGGAAGGCAAAGTGTAATGACGTATATCATGCGCCCCCTACTGACCGGCACATTAATTACATCATTACACACAGAGTAACTCACAACCAATCACTGCAATAGATTTCAAATGTGTTTGTATTAGATGCAATACAAACACCTGTATTCAATCCAATACAATACAAAGGCTTGGCAGTTATTTTTTCTTTCTCTTTTCAGAGTCCCAGAGTCCAGTTTTTTACAGCTCAGCTCCTGCGATTTCTGTGCTTTGATTGCTTATTTGCTACTTTCTGCCTTAGATTTATTCAGAGTTGCAGTATAGTCGTTTTAACGACTGCTGTAATTTCTGGTTATCTTTGCTGCAGATTTTTTTTTTTGGTCGCTCACCTCTGGTTGACCTTTGACCCTTGGTTAACCCATATCCTGCTTACGGTCATGGCCTAGAGCTCGAAGTGGCGTCTCTCTAACCAATCGCTGCTGGGCGCAGGAAGTGGGAACCTGTCACCAGCGATGATATCTGGGTGTTCCTGGGCCGCATTATCCTCCAGGGAGTGGTGAGGAAGCCGCTGCAGAATTGGTACTGGACCACTAACAAGATACTCACCACACCGTTCTTTGGTACTGTGATGCCAGAGTACCGCTACAGCCTCATCATGAAGTACCTGCACTTCGGGACCAATAAGAATTTTGATGAGGCCACCCATCCTGCTCCCAAGCTGAAAAAAATATGGGACATCTACAAGCTCATTGCTGGCAATTTCCAGAGTGCCTACATACCGGAAAGAGACATCACCATGGATGAGTCTCATGGCATATAAGGGGAGACTCAGCTGGGTGCCTTTCATTGCATTGAAAAGGGCCTGCTTTGGAGTTAAGTCTTTCATGCTCTGTGAGTCCCAGTCCGGATAAATCTGGAACTCTGTTGTGTACACAGGCAAAGGAACCAAATTTGCACCGCAGTACAGTGAGTTTGAGTGAGCTACCTCTTCTGTGCTCACACTTATCGAGCCATTGCTGGATCAGGGGTACTGTCTTACTACGGACAATTTTTATACCTCTCCAGAACTGTACGAGCACCTGATCCAGCACAAGACTGATGCATATGGCATGGTGAGGCCTAACCAACGCCATATGCCACCGGCCTTTTCTACCAGGAAGCTGAAGAAAGAAGAGGTTGTTGCCTGGCAGAAGGGCAAAATCATGGCTCTGCGGTGGAGGGACAAGCGGGACGTGTGCAGAATGCTGAAACTGTGCGCACCACTACCAGAGGTAGACAGGAGGTGGACCAAAGCAGTAATTTACTACAACCACACCATTGGAGGTGTGGACAGGGCTGATGCGGCCATGACTTTTTACCCGGCTGTCCGCAAACAGCAGCGGAAATATTATAAAAAGATTTTCCGCCAACTACTGGAACAGTGCCTGTGGAACGCATTTGTCCTTTACAAAAAACACAGTGAAAGGCCTGTACCACACCATGACTTTGTGTGGCAAATGTGTGAAGCCATTTGTGCAAAGCATCCCACACTGGAGTCAGCTAGACAGGGGCGCAGAGCGTCCTATGTCGTGAATCTGGCACGACTTTCTGGACGCCACTTTGCGGAATATTTGCCAGCGACTGCACACAAGGAACAACCCACAAGAAGGCGTGTGGTCTGCTGCTCCAAAAAAGGCCCTGATAGGGAAAAAAATGTAAAAGGAGACCCATACTTATTGCCCGGACTGTGATGTGGCACTTTGTGTAATCCTGCAGTTCTCAAAGTGGGTGCCGCGGCGCCCTAGTGCGCCGCGGGCAGTTTCCAGGGGTGCCGCAGTGTCTGTGTCCCTCTGTGCAGCTGTTTATTATCATGGCCGCGTGTGAGCGTGTCTGGGCTGCGCTGCCCCTCGCCGCCGCCCCTCGCTCACATCCATCTCTCATTGGATGGATGCTTCACAGGGGGAATGCAGCGCCGGAGATCTCATTGGCCGGTTGCTCTCGGGGGAACGCAGCGCCGCGCAGTTCAAAGCCAAAGCGCACGCAGGCTCATCGCTTCTGGTCTGGATAAAAGTGGATTCCTGGCTTCTGTCCCTAGCAACGATCGGCGCACAGGAAAAGTAAAAGTAAGGTTGGGAAAGGCGGGGTTGGACGGGAGGGTGTCGGGTTTTCAAGTCTAGCGTGGCTGAGGTGCCTGCATAGCATATCTGAATTTGCTTTGGTGGGTGATGCATTTTTATCGGGGGGGGGGGGGGGGGGGGGTTAGTTATGGTCTGTGTGTGTGTGGGTTTGCTTACTGCTTGGCCCACACATGATGCTGCGTTGGGGGGGAGGGGGTCTGCTCTCAACCAAATGTGGGATGTTGTTACTTGGGTGGGGGGTTGATGGTTACTCGGATCCACACATGATGTTAACTTGGGAGGGGAGGATTGCACTCAGGCCCAACATGTAACGTTGTTCAGGGAAGTGGGGGGGGGGTCATAAATGGACCAAGTGCGGACTTCTAGAAAGAATAGCTGCAACCAGTTGCACAGCACATATAGGTACGCATGCAAAGGCTGCAGTCTAATGTGGGTCATAAATGGACCAGGTGTGAGCTTCTGTGGTCACCTGGACAGGATAGCTGCAGTCTGTTGCACAACATATACAAGTATGTATCCAAAGGCTGCAGTCTAATGTGGATTGGGTCTGAGGAGGGCCATCGTGTCTATCCATTGCAGACACCCGAACCAAATTCATATATGACCCATAGTACTACTACTAATATATATATATATATATATATATATATATATATATATATATATATATATATATATATATATATATATATATATATATATATATATATATATATATATATATATTATATCTATCTATATCTATCTATCTATCCTGTCCAGGTGATCACAGAAGCCCATGCTTGGTCCATTTATGACCCACAATAGACTGCAGCCTTTGGATACATACTTATATAACAACAAACTGCAAACTCTTTATATATAATATATGATGCAGATTATGGGGATTATTGTGGCAGTCACCTGAATTCAAGCGCTCTGGGGCACTTGATTCGGTACCCCTGTGTGAACCCGCCTCTTTTTAGTGGACACGCTATGGTGGAATGGCAGGATGTTTGTGGATCAGGCCTGTATGTTGCTCTGTTATGACCCACAATGAAACGCCATGTCTTTTTTGTAGGGTATGCATTCCTGCTTGTTACTCGACCCCACACATAGGCTATGATTCATAAAGCATTTCCGCATGCGGAAATGCTGAAAACAGCCGACTTTACCGAACACATAGCAAGATCTTCATTCATAAAGGCTCTTTCCGCATGAAAAGCTGACATTACCGAGCAGAGCGATAAATCACCACCTTGTGCGGTGACTATCGTAACAAAATGTAACAACATGTTAATTCATAAAGATTTACGCAAGCGGTATGAGGACGGGAAATACCGCTCCCTCTGATGTGGCGATAACAATGTTAAGTTAATGGAGACACACAGACCTCCCAGGCAGCTGCAGTAGAGCGGAACACTTAGAAATGTATCAACTCGGCAGCTTCCTGTGTTTCCGCAAGCCTACCACCTGCCTAGTTAGGGGAATCTCCGCACTATACTTCCGGTGCAACGCGAGTGTGAATGGCGCCATAGGGTAACCTTGAAAGGCAATAATACCACACTAGTGTGAAAGAAGCCTCACATGTGATGTTATGATGTTACGGGGTGGGGGGGCTGCTCTCTCTCACACGTGATCTAATGATGTTAACTGTAGAGCACTCTCACGCCTCACATATGTTATCTGTGGTGTATACATGTACAGTAGAATCTCATTATTAGTAATCTCCGATAATCATCCGGCCTGCACCAGCCAGGGAGCCTCCATCCGGCCTGCACCAGCCAGGGAGCCTCCATCCGGCCTGCACCAGCCAGGGAGCCTCCATCCGGCCTGCACCAGCCAGGGAGCCTCCATCCGGCCTGCACCAGCCAGGGAGCCTCCATCCGGCCTGCACCAGCCAGGGAGCCTCCATCCGGCCTGCACCAGCCAGGGAGCCTCCATCCGGCCTGCACCAGCCAGGGAGCCTCCATCCGGCCTGCACCAGCCAGAGAGCCTCCATCCGGCCTCATATTATTGATGCTACATGTAGCTTTTAAGATATCTTCAAGTTCAACGTATATATTTTGGCAACATTTGATGTTTAATATGGCTACTGTTCATGCTCAGACCCTAAAAGAATATTTTTTGCTTATCCTTTTGCAGATTTCTCACGCATTGCAGTGTCAAGACAAGAAACACAATTATACAAAATCAAAAACTCTGCTTTAAAAATGGAAAGGTTTTTGAACTTCAATAGGAAGCATGGGAATGGAGACAACGATTGTGAGCCACAGACAAGTGGTGGCAAAGGTGTGAAGAGACGTAAATGTCGGAAATATGACGACTCCTATCTAAACTTTGGTTTTACTTCAGTGGAGATCCATCAGGAAGAGCGTCCACAGTGTGTAGTATGTCTCAAAGTTTTGGCTCCAGAGAGCATGATTCCTAGCAAACTAAAACGACACTTGAAAACAAATCATCCTAATGTGGCTAATAAATCTCTTGATTTTTTTGCAAGAAGATTAAGTGACATACAAGAACAAAAAAGAACATTTTTAAAACAAGCCTCAATACCAAAAAATGCCTTGCTAGCCTCATACAAGGTAGCATATTTAGTGGCAAAGTGTAAAAAGCCCCACACCATTGCAGAGGATCTGATTTTACCAGCTGCTATGGAGATGGTCACACTTATGGCTGGAGAATCTACAGGAAAACTGCTTTCCAAAATACTTTTATCCAACAGTACTGTTAGTCGGAGAATTGAATGCATGGCTCAAGATGTCAATGATCAAATTACTGAAAAGATGAAGGGAAAGGAATTTGGATTACAGCTTGATGAGGCAACTGACAGCCACAAAGATGCTCATTTGATCTGCTATGCAAGATTTATTGATGAAGACAAAATCATGGAAGACCTCCTGTTTTGTAAAAGTATTACGGCAGGTATAAAGGGACAAGACTTATTCAATATTCTGGACACTTTTATGAGTGACAACAACCTGGACTGGACAATGTGTGTTGGAGTTTGCACGGATGGAGGTCGTTCTATGTCTGGCTGTTATGGAGGCTTACAGGCACTTGTAAGAAATAAAGCTCCTGATGCACTCTGGACCCACTGTGTTATCCACAGAGAAGTACTTGCCTCAAAGCAACTTAGTCCTCCACTTAACCTAGTAATGGAAAATGTCTTGAAAGTTGTAAATTACATTAAAACTCGACCACAGAAAGCACGTTTTTTCAAAAAAATGTGTGAGGATATGGGATCTGAGCATACATCCTTATTGTACTACTGTAGCTCACGATGGCTCTCTCGTGGCAATGTACTGTCTCGTGTTTTTGAATTGCGTCAAGAACTCTACTCCTATCTTGAAGAAGAAGATCATGAGTGTGGCAGACACTTCTTAGATACAGGTTTCTTGGCAAAATTAGCATACTTGTGTGATGTCTTCCAAAAATTGAATGTTTTAAATCTCTCCCTGCAGGGAAAGAACACGCACATTCTGAAACTTTCTGAGAAGATATCAGCCTTTAAAAAAAAATTAATACTTTGGAGGAGGAAATTAGAAGAAAATGATTGGAAGGACTGTTTCCCATTGATGCATGATTTCATTACATCCAATGACCTATCCTTGGACCATGAACTGAAATGTGTTTTTGAATACCACCTTACACAGCTCAGTAACTGGTTTGAAAAATACTTCCCAGAAGATTGTAATAGATTTGCATGGGTCCAAGACCCATTTCGGAATGAGATTCCATCAGATTTTACTTCTGCCGAACAAGAAAGTTTCATTGAATTGTCCTGTGACATACATTTAAAAGCCAAATTTTCTCACATGGACCTAACTGATTTTTGGATAACAATTGCTAATGAATATCCCCTACTGAGTGCTAAAGCCAAGCGCATTTTAATTCCATTTGCAACCTCATATCTATGCGAGGCTGGTTTTTCAGCAGTTGCTGTGATTAAGAGCAAGTATCGTTCAAAACTTGATGTGGAAAAGGAAATGAGGCTGGCTGTATCAAATCTGATTCCAAGGTTTGAAAAGTTGTGCAGTGCCCAACAGGCTCATACTTCTTATTAGGTAAACTAAAGTGGTTTGTTAACATGTCTACCTCTTTGTCTGACACCCCTTGTTAACATTGTAAGTTTTCTATTTATTGTCCAGTGCTGTGTAGTAGTAATATGTCCGCACTTTATAAATACAATAAATACAATAATTTTACCAAATCGAATTATGTGCAATTTTTATATGTATACTTACTTTTCAAGCCACTGTAACTTATACTAGAACAAATACTAACTGGTGTTGGGTCATAACAGCATTTCGGTATTTGGTTTTGTCAATGGGGTGCCTTGAAAAAATTTCAAAGTCACTAAGGGTGCCCTCACCCGGAAAAGTTTGAGAACCACTGGTGTAATCCCTTGTTTCAAGGTGTATCACACAAATGAGGTGTTTTAAGGGTAAACCCCTATACTGTATTTTTTTTTTCTGCCTCCATATATTTATTTCTGCATTTATTAAAAATGCAAGATATTTCTGTTTGTGATTAATACATTTAATTTTATTTTTTGACAAGAATTTGTGGTTGACACTTTTTTATTATACTCATAATGTATACTAAACTGTTGCTTGCCTCATTTTGGTAAGTTACAGGAAAAAAGGTTATGGAAATTAATTGAACCACTTTTTGCACAGAAATCCAGTGGAAATTGAGCGCCAGGGAGGTTAAATGCTTTCTTTACTTCTGTCTTCACAAGGGAAACATCACTGTTGCAAATTACAGATGCAGAAGAGTCTCAATCACCTGGGAGCTCTGGGAGTAGAATGTTGCATAATTAACAGCCTAGGCCAAACATCACTGGGAGGGTGGGGGTTACATTACAAGATACAGCAATACGTAGACATAGGAAGTGTTTCTTCTGATGCTGAAACATGGATAATTAACGTAAAACTGGGTTTTCCAATAACCTACTACATTCTACTATATGTAACTACCGTGTTTCCCCGAAAATAAGACACTGTCTTATATTATTTTTTTGCTCTAAAAGATGTGCTAGGGCTTATTTTCAGAGGATGTCTTATTTTTTTGACAAACACTGGTAGCTTTCCTATACAAAATGTACATACTGTATGCCATGTGCAACATACACAGAGCTTGTGGTTTGCAGATATTGGCTCTCCATTACAAGAAATTAATTCTGCTGATCATGTAATTAAGAGTCTATTTCTTGCAGGCAGAGAACTGTCAGGCTCCCCCGAGCACAGGATAAGCTGTGTGTGTGTGTCCTGGGAAGAGGTGAAAAGGTGAAGTGCTGCTGATGCTTGTCACACAACAGATCAGAAGGGCTGGCTCCAACAAAAACACAAATTGCCTGACACATATATAGGACTGTGTAGAACTCACATTATACTGCTGCTCTCCTGTATCCAGGCTTTGTATTGAGCGTGACTTGCTGGTGTCATGTGGGCTGCTGCCTAGCTAGGGCTTCAATTTGGAGGATGTCTTACATTTCAAGCATTCTTGAAATTCCTGCTAGGTTTTATTCTCAGGGGATGTCTTACTTTAGGGGAAACCCTGTACAATGTCTCTTTAAGGAACATGTCATATTTGTTCAAGTTCCCAGAATTAACCACCTTAGCGGTATGGACGAGCTCAGCTCGTCCATTACCGCCAGAGGCCTGCTGGGCCGATTTTGATCAAATAAAGAGCAGCACACACAGCCGGCACTTTGCCAGCCGCGTGTGCTGCCCGATCGCCGCCGCTCTGCGGCGTTCCGCCGCGAGCAGCGGCGAAAGAGGGTCCCCCCAGCCGCCTGAGCCCTGCGCAGCCGGAACAAATAGTTCCGGCCAGCGCTAAGGGCTGGATCGGAGTCGGCTGACGTCCATGACGTCACTCCGCTCGTCGCCATGGCGACAGGAGAAGCCAAACACGGAAGGCTGCTCATTGCGGCCTTCCGTGTTACTTTTGGCCGCCGGAGGCGATCAGAAGAACGCCTCCGGAGCGCCATCTAGTGGGCTTTCATGCAGCCAACTTTCAGTTGGCTGCATGAAATAGTTTTTTTATTATTTAAAAAAAACCCTCATGCAGCTGCCCTGGCGATCTTAATAGAACGCCAGGGTGGTTAAAGAGGCAATGGGTGGTGGGGGGCCCTCAAGGTATTTCACCAATGGGTTACCTCAGGGTTACCATCAGCATTTCCTAGGCCAAAAAACTTTTTACCCTCCACCACCACATTACAGTTGTGTGCCCTGTGTCACTTTTGTATGGCTCCACTGAAGTGTGTAACCCATAGAGAAAAGGATCAAACGGGTGCAGAAAGACAGAGACCAAAGTGGCACTGTTCCCATTAGGGCAGTGTTTCTCAAAGCTGTCCTCCTGACTTCCCAACGGTGCATGTTTTGCAGGCAACCTCACCTATGCACAGATTGGGTAATTAGTGTTTCAGCTAGGTGGATTCCATGTAGCTAAGACACTAATTACCCCACCTGTGCATAGGTGAGGTTGCCTGCAAAACATGCACCGTTGGGGGAGTCACGAGGACAGGATTGAGAAACACTGACTTAGGGGATGTGCTGCACCCGTGTCACGTCTGACTTCTCCGTTTTGCATCCGCTCCATCTATCCACCGACATTAATTGCTGGTATATGAATTGATAATTGCAATAATGGCAATGATGATCTATAACTGAGGTCATATGCCAAAGCACATAGAGCTGCAAGACCGATCTGATGACAACACAGCCATGCAAAACACAGTGAGGGCTCGTTCACACTAAGGGCGTTTTTGCCCTTTTTTCAAGCGCAGGCGATTTTCAAAATCGCCCTAAAAAGGCTTGTGCAATGATTCCCTATGAGAGAGTTCACAGCTGAGTGTTTCGTTTGCGATCCACTCAACAAAGCAGTGCCTGTACCATTCTTGAGGCGATTTTGCCTCAATGGAAGGTATAGGAAAAATGCAAAACGCTCACAAATCGCTTTGTGCAGCGATTGCATGAGTGTTTTTAAGAATAAATACACTGTATTTATTCTTTTCTGGGTCAAAGAGTTCACTTCCTGACTTGCGTGCCCAGAGAAGCGCTTTTACCAGAAACGCAGTGTGCAGTGGAGCGCCGGAAGGGGGGGAAAAGCGCACAAAAAACGCTTCCCTTTGCACTTTCGATTTTAGGTGTGAATGAGGCCTCAATGTAGTATGGGAACAATCCAGCCTCTCACCAGACCTCGCTGTAGTGCTCATGTAGTGTGAAGGGTCAAACATTCAGGCAGGTAACACACTTGAATTTTTCATGCGCGTTTTCTGCACAGAAAAACTGAGAGCTAATGTTAATCAATGGACTAGTTCACACTTAATGCGTTTTTCCTGCGTAGAAAAAAAAAAACAAATCCTGCATGATAAATCGGCAGTTTTCTTTACCAAGTACATTAGCTGCTGTGAAAAAAATATTTTAGAATAAACCTGTATTATCTACAGTGGTTTGCAAAAGTATTCAGCCCCCTTGAAGTTTTCCACATTTTGTCATATTACTGCCACAAACATGAATCAATTTTATTGGAATTCCACCTGGAAGAGCAATACAAAGTGGTGTACACGTGAGAAGTGGAACGAAAATCATACATGATTCCAAACATTTAAAAAAAAAAAATAACTGCAAAGTGGGGTGTGCATAATTATTCAGCCCCCTGAGTCAATACTCTGTAGAACCACCTTTTGCTGCAATTACAGCTGTCAGTCTTTTAGGTATGTCTCTACCAGCTTTGCACATCTAGAGACTGAAATCCTTGCCCATTCTTCTTTGCAAAACAGCTCCAGCTCAGTCAAATTAGATGGACAGCGTTTGTGAACAGCAGTTTTCAGATCTTGCAACAGATTCTCGATTGGATTTAGATCTGGACTTTGATTGGGCCATTCTAACACATGGATATGTTTTGTTTTAACCCATTCCATTGTTGCCCTGGCTTTATGTTTAGGTTCGTTGTCCTGCTGGAAGGTGAACCTCGGCCCCAGTCTCAAGTCTTTTGCAGACTCCAATAGGTTTTCTTCCAAGATTGCCCTGTATTTGGCTCCATCCATCTTCCCATCAACTCTGACCAGCTTCCCTGTACTGCTGAAGAAAAGCACCCCCAAAGCATGATGCTGCCACCATCATATTTGACAGTGGGGGATGGTGTGTTCAGAGTGATGTGCAGTGTTAGTTTTCTGCCACATATAGCGCATTGCATTTTGGCCAAAAAGTTCCATTTTGGTCTCATCTGACCAGAGCACCTTCTTCCACATGTTTGCTGTGTCCCCCACATGGCTTGTGGCAAACTGCAAACAGGACTTCTTATGCCTTTCTGTTAACAATGGCTTTCTTCTTGCCACTCTTCCATAAAGGCCAACTTTGTGCAGTACACGACTAATAGTTGTCCTATGGACAGATTCCCCCACTCTGATCTCTGCAGCTCGTCCAAATTCACAATGGGCCTTTTGACTGCATTTCTTATCAGCGCTCTCCTTGTTCGATCTGTGAGTTTAGATGGACGGCCTTGACTTGGTAGGTTTACAGCTGTGCCATACTCCTTCCATTTCTGAATGATCATTTGAACAGTGCTCCGTGGGATGTTCAAGGCTTTGGAAATCTTTTTGTAGCCTAAGCCTGCTTTATATTTCTCAAGAACTTTATCCCTGACCTGTCTGGTGTGTTCTCTGGACGTCATGGTGTTGTTGCTCCCAATATTCTTTTAGAAAACTTCTAAGGCCGTCACAGAGCAGCTGTATTTGTACTGACATTAGATTACACACAGGTGCACCCTATTTAGTCATTAGCACTCATCAGGCAATGTCTATGGGCAACTGACTGCACTCAGACCAAAGGGGGCTGAATAATTATGCACACCCCACTTTGCAGTTATTTATTTGTAAAAAAAAAAATGTTTGGAATCATGTATGATTTTTGTTCCACTTCTCACGTGTACACCACTTTGTATTGGTCTTTCACGTTGATTTCCAATAAAATTCATTCATGTTTGTGGCAGTAATATGACAAAATGTGGAAAACTTCAAGGGGGCCGAATACTTTTGCAAACTACTGTATATTATCACATTAAATAAACACTTACAGTCAATACATTTCCCATATTGAACACAAGAGTCTGATAAGCAGTGACTTACACCGAATACATTTTCCACACTCAGTACATGAATGGGGCTTTTCACCAGTGTGGCATCTCAACTGAGAAGTTGTGGTTTCTGTGCAAAACATTTCTCATACTCAGCACATTAATAGGACTTCTCACCAGTGTGGTATCTCTTATGAATGGAAAAAGCTTATTTAGAAACCAAACATTTCCAACACTCAGCACATGGATAGGGCTTCTCACCAGTATGAGATTATTCATGAATGACAAGGTTTGAGTTAATCCCAAAACATTTCCCACACTCAGCACTTGAATAGAGTTTCTCACCAGTGTGAGTTCTCTCATGTTTGACCAGATGTGATTTCCAAACAAAACATTTCCCACACTCAGCACATAGTGCTTTACACCAGTGAGATATTTCTTCTGCATGACAAAGTTTTAGTTGATTTACTCCCAAAACATTTCTCACACTCAGCACATGAATAGGGCTTCTTACCAGTGTAAGCTCTATCATGTATGACAAGAACAGATCTCTGTGCAAAACATTTCGCCCACTCAGCAATCGAATAGTCATTCTTACCAGTGTAAGATCTCTCAGGCCTGACAAAACATTTCCCACAATGAGATCTTTCATGTCTGACGAGCTGTGATTTCTGTAGAAAACACTTCCCACACTCAGCACATGAGTGTGGTTTCTCACCAGTGTGAGTTCTCTTATGTTTGACAAGGTTTTCTTTATCACAAAAATATTTCCCACACTCTGAACATTTCCACAAAGAGTTATATTGAAATAAAAATGGAGCCACAAAAAAGTCCTTTAATAATCTTAACTAACCATAAATACTTACCTATCATTACTCATAGAACAGTATCCCCAGAAATGATCCAGCGCCATATAATCTTGATTCCCGACTAAAAATGAAGATAACCCATCACGTTGATCCGTTCCCCGTCTGCACACGTCAATCCCATTCCCAGCCCTGGACTTACTATACTTAGTATAATAAACCCCAATGCAATGCCATTCTGAATTCTGCTGCAGAATGTCATTTTGCTGACTTTGAGGGCTCGTCCACACTGGAGGCGTTTTGTGACTTTTTTTTTTTCCCCTAAGTGCTGGCGATTTTCAAAATCGCCGTGAAAGCGCTTGTGCAATTATTCTCTATGAGAGAGTTCACATCTGAGCAGTTCGTTTCCGATCCGCTCAGCAAAGCATTGCATGGGCCATTTTTGAGGCGACTCTGTCTCAATGGAAGGTATAGAAAAAACGCTCAGAGTTGCTTTGTGCAGCGATTGCGTTTTGAAGAATAAATACATTGTATTTATTATTTTCCAGGTCAAAAAGTTCACTTCCTGACTTGCGTCAGGGAGTGAATGAAAAAAATGCACGGGAAAAGCGCTTAGGAAAGCGCTTTTCATAAAACCGCAACACCGACCCAAGCGCCGGGAATCAGAAATAAAAATCTCGTCAAAAATAACAAAACACAAATGCTAAAGCGAACACAACGCACAGAGGCGACCTTAGAGTAGGCGGGGCCTGGGGCAAGGGTCATATGTGGGCCTAGAGCAATAAGTGTAGGCCATATACCATACCAACATGCTCACGGGCTTGTCCACTTCTAATGCAGTACGCCTTATTATTGTTTAAAGGCCACTATTATTGTTAAAGGCCACTAAGCCAAACAATAAACTGGAGATGGGTACTAAACTGGCTGGGGAGCTACGGATGGATACCAGGCTGGCTGGATTGGTAGAGGCTGGCTGGGGAGCTAGGGGTGTGTACCAGACTGACTGGGGATGGGTGCTAGGCTGAATGGGAAGCTGGGGAGCTCCACATGCCTTTTCTGCACCTCTACTAGACTACAGGGTGATATGTGTTGTGTTTGTTGGCCTAACTTTGCTGGCTGACTCTGATTCTGTTGGTGGTATTGTAGAGTCTTTACTCTTTACCTGTTTAGCAATTTCCAAAATAAGATGCTCCTGAGTCATGTGAGAGGTTGACAGTGGTCGGCGCTGGGTCAGTGGTATTTTGCGCGCCCATGGCCAGGAATGCTATGCTTATGACTTAAATCAGTGGGTCAGCACCTGAGCATAAGCTGACCAGGAAGAACGGGGCTCTCAGTGCGAGCGCAGTGGGCATGACTGCGGGGCCCCTTTAGGTGCGGGACCTAGGGCGATCGCCCCACTTGCCACCCCCTAAGGCCGCCTCTGCAACGCAATAAGAATGAGGCCTTAAAAACATTTTTTTATTTGAGGTATTCAAAATCAACTTTCTCAAAAACTATAAGGTCTTTTTGAAAATTTTTATTTTCCTCTTGTTCCCACAGTTCTCCTTAACATACCCAGAAATTGGGTGATTCTAGCATGTATGGAAGCTTTGCTAGTAACTGCTAAAGTCGGCAACCATTAAATGCAAACGCAAACTTTTACTGTGAAAAAAAATATTTAAAAAAAAAAAATTGCGGTAAAATGCAAAGGTTATTATTCAGCAGGAACTGTTCACCTGGTGAACGGTTCTGCCATCCCTACTGAGGTGGAGAGGACCCAACAACGGATCAGTTTTTTGGCCCTGTAATAATAATAATAATAATAATAAAATATTGCCCTTAATGCATGCATACCGTGTTTCCCCAAAAATGAGCCCTACCCTGAAAATAAGCCCTGGCTTCTATTTCGAGCATGCTCGAAATATAAGCCCTACTCCATAAATAAGCCCTAGTGCTCACTAGTGGTGCAGCGGTGCAAGGCCAATCAAGCACTGGTCCTGTCCTCCTAGCACACAGACAGGTTACCAGCTGTGTGCAGGGGTGCCTGATTAGTACTGTATAGTGCAATGTGGAAGAGGCAGCCAGCAAGCGGGCACACACCTGTGCAGTGCTGATTGGGCACGGGTCTTGTCATTCTAGCACACAGCAAGGTTATCAGGTGTGCAGGGACAACAGGGCAGGTGCTTGAGCAGTACAATACGGTAGTATACGGTACGTATCAGTACAAGGTAACAGAAAATGTTCTGCTCAGAGACACTTCCCGATGCTACATCATCATTTTGCACTGCCACCACAGGTACCGGTACTGCTGAAGCTAGCCACCCACTCTGCTCCTCCGCCTTGAGGCAATCTACCAATATCGGAAAACTGCAGTTTGGACATCCAAAGCAAAATCAGAGCAGGGTTAAAGCACCACTTCATAGAAATAAAAGACATCCTCTGAAAATAAGCCCTGCCTAGCACATATTTTGGACCAAAAAATATCTGTCTTGTTTTCAGGGAAACACATTAGCACATGGTTAAAGGGAAGCTGAACTGAGTAAAATTATTTAAAATAAACACATGATGTAACTTCAAATGAACATTACATAGTTACCTTGCCGTCAGTTCCTCTCAGAAGCTCACCATTTTCTTCTGACAATGATCCCTTTAAGTTCTGACAACATTTTGTCAGAACTGAAATATATCAGTTGCAGTCAGTTATAAATCAGTTGCTGTCAGTTATAGCTGAGAGGACAACTGATGTGCCAGGTAATGTCCATGTTTCTCTATGGCTCAAGTGGGCAATGTTACAGTTTAACTGTGTGCTGACCAGAAAGCTGCTATGGGGTAATGGCTATTTTCAAAATGGAGGACGGAGAATTCCCTTGATCACAGTGGACAAACAAGACACAGGACAGAATAAAGAGATTGAGGAGTAGACTACACAGGAGGTAAGTATGACTTGTGTATGTTTATTTTAACTTTTAATTTTCAGTTCAGGTTTTCTTTAAAGTAGACCTGAACTCTTGCACAGGACAGAAGGAAAACATTTTTGGTACTTTTCCAAGTGTAAATGCTAAAAAGTTAATTGAAAGAGAAGATGAAAATTATCTCCTAGGAGATAACTCGAGAGGAAAAGTGAATTGCATATGGGCCAGTGTATCTTCAAACAAAACAAAGTTAAAAACAACAGAACAAAGAGTTCACGGAGATCACCACAATTGCTACTTTTTGTGTTTGGGGTGAAATAAGGTTCCTTGAAAGATAATCTAGTGGTTGAACTGCCGCGAAAATCTTAAAATTTAAAACACATACAAATAAGAAGTATGTTTCTTCCACAGTAAAATGAGGCATAAATTACTGTTCTCCTATGTTGCTGTCACTTACACTAGGCAGTACAAATATGACATTATCGACAGGTTTTGGGCTAGCCTATCTCTTCATGGGGGATTCTCAGCATGGCCTTTATGGCCTTTATTCTTTAAAAAGACATTCCCTGAAAATGATTAACACAAAGATGCTGGCCAGCCTCCCTGCTCACTGCACACTATTTTGACAGTTGGACAGAACAACTGCCATTCACTTTTAAAAGTAAAGAAAACCTGTCCGTAATGTCAGATTTCTACTTACTGTAAGTGACAGCAACATGAGAAAAAAGTAATTGATGGCTCATTTTACTCTGGAAGAAATGTACTTCTTATTTGTATGTGTTTTAAATTTTTAAGAATGTCACGACAGTTCCTCTTTAAGGATAAAAGCCCGTACACACGCTAGACTTATGTCGCCTGGCAGGGTTCGGGATCCAATCCCAAATCCAAATCCAAAAAAGCATTATTGGCAGGACCAAATACACTTAGCATTGCCAAAGCAACATTAGCACTAAAGTGTGTGTGCGTGTTTGTGTGTGTGTGGGGGGGCGGGGTGGTGGTTGTGGGAATAAGGGAAGGGTATAGGGGGTTAGAGTATACAGTCCATAAGGGTGTGGAGGATATACTGTAAGGGACAGTATGGGGGCTGGGGTTTACAGTCTATAGGGGGTGTACAGTCCATGGGGTATCATATTCTTCTTAGTTGGTGTCAGGTAGTGACATATCAGGCAGATTTTTGTATGTTTGTTTCCTCTTCTCTCAGTAGGATATAGAGATTCCTGTCCTCATCTGTGGAGGTGAAATCCAGGATGTTGGCGGAGAGTCTCTGGAAGTGGGCAGTCCTCACAGGTGCGTTCCTTGGGCAACATTGCAGCACTTTGGCTTTACAGACGAGTAATCAGGCTACATGCTGAGGCGTTCTGTGTGTGCATGGGGGGGGGGGGGGGGGCAGGGGGAGTGGTGCAGTTGTCATGTCACGCAGGGTGAGCAAGGAGAATGCTATCCGGGGCTGCTGTACACATGCCAGATTATCGGCGCAGGTGGTCATTATTGGCCAACTCAGCTGACTTTCATATAGCGTGTGTACAAGCCTTCAGATTCTATATCTAATGCAGTTCTAGCATCTAGAGAAGCACTATGTGATATGCATACGTACACTTGCCACACCATGTTGGAATGAGGCAAGCTTTCTCACAAACCATTGTGGAATTGAGTTTGTCCTAAATGTTTAATAAAAATGAATGCAAAAAAGAGATTCTGCACTGCAGGTTACAAAGATATCGGATTTCCGCTGCTATCGAAATCTTGTTGCTTGCAAGAAAAAGGAGAGTTCATACAAATAACAGTGCTCCAAATCCACTATTCTCAGTCTTGTCCACGCCACAAAGCCATAAAGGCACTCACCAGAAACGGACACTTGGGATAACACACTCCCTCTAGTCTCAAAAACTGTCACTGGCTTCACCACGCCAATCAATTTCATCAGTTGACTTTGTCAAGGGTGCCGGCAGACAGATGAGTGCACTCCACTGCCAGGGGCTCCAGGGGGGTATATTTTAGATGGGGGGAGACCTGGGGGCCGGGAATCGTTCCTGCACTATGGCGACAGCTCCATGGATTTTTAATAGATTTCAAGGTGAAATCTATTGAAAATCTAGTCCCATTGTGTGGCAGTAATAGATCCTTGTCTGATGAGATTTTAATCAGAGAGGGATTAGTCTGATAGATGAATCTGATGGCCAATGCTATCTGCCAGTGTATGCCCACCTTAAGTACAGAAGATAAGGCTAAACAAATACAGCAGAGAGCTTTTGTGTGACAGCATTCTACAATCAAGCTATTTTCTTCTTTATTTTGGGGTGTTACTATACCTGACAGGGCTCTTTTCCTTTAGTCAGAACTCCCTTCTTACCTCTTCCATGCACAGCTCTGTCATTTACATGCTTCAGCCCCTTTTTACATTTTCTGCAGCACTTTAAAGAGTACCTAGCCGTATCATTGGCTGCCCTCAGAGGAGTTCACAATCTAATCCCCACTACAGTCTTATGTGCTTTCATTTTATTATTATGCATTTATATAGCAGTGACCTATTCTGCAGCACTTTAAATAGTCATGACACACTTTTCAGAGGTGCTCGCAATCTAATCCTTACCACTGATCTCTCTGCAGCACCGAAGCCTTGCCGAAGCAGCCCATGACAGGCCATCCTGATTCCTGCCCATAACAGGCTATCCAACCGAGTGCCAACGTCGTCCTTCCCACGGCAGGCTATTCTTCCCCCATCCACTACGTGAGTATTTTTTTAAGGAGCTTACAATCGAATCCCTACCATAGTAATGTTTTTGTGTCTAGCCGTAATAGTATGATAAACTATGGATAGTTTAGATCAATTTTCAATAGATTTCATTCCGAAATCTATTGGAAATCTGTTCCTAGTGTGTAGCACACATCAGATAGATTCCTGTCAGTTTCGACCTGGCAGGCATCTGACAGAAATCTATCTGATGGTCGAATCTGCTACAAATCTATCAGTGTATGGCCACCTTAACAATAGCACCTCCCTCGGCAATGCATAAAATATACTTTTTATTTCAACATATACAAATAGTGTACATAAAAAATCATATATATAGAGGGAAATAGCTTCTCCATGTGCATATAATACTAAATAAAGCTCAAGCAACAATCTAGAATGAGCAGTGTATATAAAATCATATGAGTAGTTAAAAAAAATCACTTGGTACCAGATTAATTATACTGATATTGATTAAGGTTGCAACCATAAATCCATTACCACAGTTTGAAATAATCCTGTTTGTAGCATGAAAGACATTGTCCAAACAATCAGCAAGTGTATGGGTGGTTAATTAGATCAAGCCAGCTTTGGCTTGATCTGATAAGTAGCAGCCCCATATCACAAGATATCCGTAAGTAGCATCCCCGTATCACGAGATTGGTCAACTTCAATTGTTTATCTGTTACAGATAAATGGTCATTAGTAAGTAGCAGTGAGCACTTGGACACCTTGAGGTGGCCATACACTGATAGATTTGCAACAGATTCGACCATCAGAGAGATTTCTGTCAGATGCCTGTCAGGTTGAATCTGACCGGAATCTATCTGATGTGTGCCACACATTAAGAACAGATTTCATTCTGAAATCTATTGGAATTCTTTTGAAAGTCGATCTAAATGCATTAGTTCCAATGCTACTCTATGGGTCAACACACACCAAAGTTGGAGAAGCACTCAATGGACCAGGCAGCGTGCCAGTACCCCAACCCCTGTACCTCAAGGGGTAATACCAGTAACTTCAAAGATGGGTCGGCACCACCAGTAGAATAATAGCTCTTTTATTCAAATGGCAGCAATGACAGACGCTGTTTCGGGCCTAGTAGCCTTTTTTTCAAATTGCATAAGCCGTGACAATGAAAGAAACAAATGTGCACCTTTAAATACATACCCCACGGAGGGCGGACCAATCCCAACCATCCGTGGGCAGAGCTGAGTGGCGGACCTGATAGGGAACCTGTCATCAAACAGCTTGTGCATAATGTGCTAATGAAGTCAGCCGGCACTCACCCACTCAGATGCATCACGCCGTCATCCCTCCTGTATTTCCGCATACATCATAGTAACACGAGTCCATAGACGCATGAAACGCGTATACCCACGTCACCTTTATTGTGTTTTGTAAACAGTACTTGTTTATACGTTGCTATGGTCACACTGACACACGTGACTATCTCTTATGTGGCCACCCCGATGGCGCCTGTGCACGGTGAGGATGCGGTCCCACGTGACTAATATAGGCGTCTCGCTGTGACGTGGGTATACGCGTCCCATACAGTGCTGCTCACAATTATTCATACCCCTGGCAAATTTTGACTTAAAGTTACTTTTATTCAACCAGCAAGTATTTTTTTTTTATGGGAAATACTTTTTTGATGGGTGTCTCCCAAAAGATAAGACACTGTACAAAAGAGGCATTATTGTGAAAAAAAACAAAACATTTCTTAGCTTTTATTTTCCATTTGAGCAAAAAAGTGTCCAGTCCAAAATTATTCAAACCCTTTTCAATAACCAGTAGAAAAGCCTTTTTAGCTATTGCAGCAATCAAACACTTCCTGTAATTGCAGACCAGCTTTTTGCATGTCTCCACAGGTATTTTGCCCATTCATCTTTAGCAATGAGCTCCAAATCTTTCAAGTTGGATGGTCTTCTTGCCATCACTCTGATCTTTAGCTCCCTCCACAGATTCTCAATTGGATTCAAGCCGGGACTCTGGCTGGGCCACTCCAAAATGTTGTTGTCTGCTAACCTTTTCTTCACCACTTTTGCTGTGTGTTTTGGGCCATTGTCATGCTGAAATGCCCATTGGTGGCCAAAGCCAAGTTTCTCTGCAGTCTACCTAATGTTGTCATTGAGAATCCTCATGTATTACTCTTTTTTCATGGTGCCGTTAACTGTGATTAGGTTCCCTGGTCCATTAGCTGAAAAAACAACCCCAAACCATTAGGTAACTACCACCATGTTTGACAGTGGGGATGGGGTTCTTTGGGTTGCAGGCTTCTCCTTTTTTACGCCAAATGAAGGAAACCTCATTGTGACCCAACAATTCCATTTTTGTTTCACAGAAGACCAGAAGTGTAAAAAAGGAGAAGCCTTCAACCCAAAGAACACCATCCCCACTGTCAAACATGGTGATAGGCACCTAATGGTTTAAGGTTGTTTTTTCAGTCAATGGACCAGGGAACCTAATCATAGTAAAACATGAAAAAAGAGTAATACATGCGGATTCTCAATGACAACATCAGGTAGACTGCAGAGAAACTTGGCTTTGGCCACCAATGGACATTTCAGCATGACTATGACCCAAAGCACACAGAAAAAGTGGTGAAGAAATGGTTAGCAGACAACAACATTAACATTTTGGAGTGGCCCAGCCAGAGTCCTGACTTGAATCCAATTGAGAATATGTGGAGGGAGTTAAAGATCACAGTGATGGCAAGAAGACCCTCCAACCTGAAAGATTTGGAGCTCATTGCTAAAGATGAATGGGAAAAATACCCGTGGAGACATGCAAAAACCTGGTCTGCAATTATAGGAAGCGTTTGATTGCTGTAATAGCTAATAAAGGCTTTTCTACTGATTATTGAGAAGGGTGTGAATA
Organism: Hyperolius riggenbachi; assembly: GCF_040937935.1. Lineage (NCBI taxonomy): Eukaryota > Metazoa > Chordata > Amphibia > Anura > Hyperoliidae > Hyperolius > Hyperolius riggenbachi. The sequence continues at coordinate 109,534,988 of NC_090657.1, read as the reverse complement.
ATTTTGGACTGGACAATTTTTGCTGAAATGGAAAATAAAAGCTGAGAAATGTTAGGTTTTTTTCCACAATAATGCCTCTAGTACAACGTCTTATTATCTTTTGGGAGACACCCATGTCATTTCCCGTCAAAAAAATACTTGCTGGTTGAATAAAAGTAACTTTAAGTCAACATTTGCAAGGGGTATGAATAATTATGCGCGGCACTGTATGTGATTCCACATATTTTTGCACTGAGATGCACTAGCACCTTTTTGATCTATATATTAAATCTTATAACTTGTGAAACTTTATTTTATTATTAATTGGATTTTGTGTCCTGTCATTTTTGTTTTTGGCCACTAGATGGCTCACTGAGCATTGTTTACAGTTTTTACTAGCTGCTGGTAAAGCTCCTGGCTGCACAGACATGCCTTTGACTCATATTATCTTTATATCTTTACATTATATTTATTTGTACTTATTTTTATAAAAAAATTCCCCACTGTTATGCTGGTAATACACAATAAGTTTGTTTTGTCAGATAGATGGTTCGATAGATAATTTCAAACATATCCAATCTGATTTTGATCGTTTTTTCTGATCGATTTTCTAAAGTGACTGGAAAACTATGGGAAAGACGATCAGACAATCGATCAGAGAATCAATCTGCCTGTAAATCTTCTGAAAATACTGATTGTGTATTCCCAGCATTAAGTATTATGTACAGTATAATCTCGTTATAGTAAACTCCAAGGGATCAGGAAAAGTGAATAACTTTATCAGAAGTTTACTATATCAGAAATTGTCCTAGAAATGGCCCAGCATGCCCTAGTGCATATTTTGCTTCAAAGAACTAACTCTGTCCTCCCACTGGAAGGACAGTACAAGTACTTGCACATTTGGTGGACTACAAGGTTATGTTTACCTTAGGGCTGCATAGCCAGGCTAGACAGATTGCTGGTAACGTATCCAGGGCTCCTTAGAGGAGTTCTGTGGGGGTATTTCTACGGATAAAAACGGACACTTACCTGAGGCCTCTATCAGCCCCCTGCAGCGGTAATGTCCCACGCTGTCCTCCTACGATTCGCCATTCGCCGCCGCAAGCCCCGGTCTAGCGCGGCATGAAATCCAACTGCGGCTGCGCTGCAGTGGCCATGCACCTGCTCGCTTCCGCCCACGTCATCGGAAGCTTACTGCGCAGTACAAGAAACCTTTGTACTGCTCCTGCGCAGTAAGCTTCAGATGACATGAGAGGGAGCGCGGCAGCGTGCGTTATTCGTCTGTGTAATAGATGAATAATAGCCCGGTGCCGGTGGCGGGGAACGGCAGATCGGAGGAGGACGGCGTGGGACATTACTGCTGCAGAGGGCTGATAGAAGCCCCAGGTAAGGGTCATTTTTTATGTGTAGAAAACCCCCACAGAACCCCTTTAAGAATTACAGCTGTCACTGAATACAGGCAGCCACTCGCTTCCTGTGAGTGGCTCCGATACCTCCGTGGGCGAGACTAACAGCACGTGTCCTGCAAAACTTTCTGCTCATACTTGAGCCAATCATCAAACCTCTCTTCAAAATGCAGCCAATCATGATAAGCCACTTGCACCTGTAAAGCTTTAATACCTCGACAGGACTTTGCACTTTCATCTCCACTCGTCTTAGTTTTGCAATCTGTGCTTCAAGTGAAGGTAGCCTGTATTGCACTGACTCCACCTGCTATGAGGAGTGTCATCGGTAACAAGTGAAGAAATACCTGGGAGTGTGTACAATCCCGTGGGAGGACTGTGAGGATACTTATATCTGTAATTGCAAAGTGAAAGTGGTAATGCTGCATTCTCTTTTGTTTATTTGTTCAGCACTGTATATCTAGCAATCTTCTTGTCTTACAATTGTTATCAGGCATCAACTCATTTGCAACCAGCCTGAAGAGAGCAGCTGAACACGGGTATCACACTGACATATGACGCATGCACCGCCCACTTTTTACTACATCCAGAGTCAGCGTCACGTAGGTGCCAAAAAACAGGTTTACTATAAGTTTTATTATATCCGGGTTTACTATACCAGGTATTGTTCCCAAAGACTTATAATGGAGATTGGCAAGGACCAGGAGAGGTACCCGAATGTTTACTATAGCTGAGTTTAATATAACAAAATTATATAGTATATGTATTTATTTTCTATAATTGTATATATATTTTTTATTGGTCCACACTACTTCAGTATGTGTCCCCTCCTACCCTGGGTTATTGTGTTATGGTTACGTCAATGCGCATGTGTGGCATGCTGTGTATGCGTGGTGCAGTGACGTCAAAGGTGTTGCCACGCCTATCCTGGAAGTCTGCTTGGCGATCACCGGTGGTTCTTTATTGTAGGGCTGTGGAGTCGGTACAAAGACTCCGGGTACCCAAAATGGCTCCGACTCTGACGCCTCGACCCCGATTCCTTAGTCTAATACTTACCAGGGCTGTGGATTTTGTTCAAAATCATCCGACTCCCAACTCCGACTCCTCAGTTTGTGAAATCCCAACTACGACTCCGGGTACCCAAAATGACTTAGACTCCTCGACTCCAACTCCACGACACTGCTTGTTTGCGGCTGAAAGGGGGATACTTAACCACTTGAGGACCGTGGGCTTTACACCCCTTAAGGACCGGCCACTTTTTTTCCATTCAGACCACTGCAGCTTTCACGGTTTATTGCTCGCTCATACAACCTACCACCTAAATGAATTTTGGCTCCTTTTCTTGTCACTAATAAAGCTTTCTTTTGGTGCCATTTGATTGCTGCTGCGATTTTTACTTTTTATTATATTCATCAAAAAAGACATGAATTTTGGCAAAAAAAATATTTTTTTAACTTTCTTTGCTGACATTTTTCAAATAAAGTAAAATTTCTGTATACATGCAGCGCGAAAAATGTGGACAAACATGTTTTTGATTAAAAAAAAAACCCATTCAGTGTATATTTATTGGTTTGGGTAAAAGTTATAGCGTTTACAAACTATGGTGCAAAAAGTGAATTTTCCCATTTTCAAGCATCTATGACTTTTCTGACCCCCTATCATGTTTCATGAGGGGCTAGAATTCCAGGATAGTATAAATACCCCCCAAATGACCCCATTTTGGAAAGAAGACATCCCAAAGTATTCACTGAGAGGCATAGTGAGTTCATAGAAGATATTATTTTTTGTCACAAGTAAGCGGAAAATGACACAAAAAAAAAAAGTTTCCATTTCTTCTAACTTGCGACAAAAAAAAATGAAATCTGCCACGGACTCACCATGCCCCTCTCTGAATACCTTGAAGGGTCTACTTTCCAAAATCGGGTCATTTGTGGGGTGTGTTTACTGTCCTGACATTTTGGGGGGTGCTAAATTGTAAGCACCCCTGTAAAGCCTAAAGGTGCTCATTGGACTTTGGTACCCCTTAGCGCAGTTAGGCTGCAAAAAAGTGCCACACATGTGGTATTGCCGTACTCAGGAGAAATAGTATAATGTGTTATGGGGTGTATTTTTACACATACCCATGCTGGGTGGGAGAAATATCTCTGTAAATGACAATTTTTTCATTTTTTTTACACACAATTGTCCATTTACAGAGTTATTTCTCCCACCCAGCATGGGTATGTGTAAAAATACACCCCAAAACACATTATACTACTTCTCCCGAGTACGGCGGTACCACATGTGTGGCACTTTTTTACACCCCAAGTACGCTAAGGAGCCCAAAGTCCAAGGAGTACCTTTAGGATTTCACAGGTCATTTTGCGACATTTGGTTTCAAGACTACTCCTCACGGTTTAGGGCCCCTAAAATGCCAGGGCAGTATAGGAACCCCACAAATGACCCCATTTTAGAAAGAAGACACCCCAAGGTATTCCGTTAGGAGTATGGTGAGTTCATAGAAGATTTTATTTTTTTGTCACAAGTTAGCGGAAAATGACACTTTGTGAAAAAAACCAATAAAAATCAATTTCCACTAACTTGTGACAAAAAATAAAATCTTATATGAACTCACCATACTCCTAACGGAATACCTTGGGGTGTCTTCTTTCTAAAATGGGGTCATTTGTGGGGTTCCTATACTGCCCTGGCATTTTAGGGGCCCTAAAATGTGAGGAGTAGTCTTGAAACCAAATGTCGCAAAATGACCTGTGAAATCCTAAAGGTACTCCTTGGACTTTGGGCCCCTTAGCGTACTTGGGGTGTAAAAAAGTGTCTGGAACTGTCTGGAAATCAAATTCCGCAAAATGACCTGTGAAATCCTAAAGGTACTCATTGGACTTTGGGCCCTTTAGCGCAGTAAGGGTGCAAAAAAGTGCCAAACATGTGGTATCGCCGTACTCGGGAGAAGTAGTACAATGTGTTTTGGGGTGTATTTTTACACATACCAATGCTGGGTGGGAGAAATAACTCTGTAAATGGACAATTGTGTGTAAAAAAAATCAAAAGATTGTCATTTACAGAGGTATTTCTCCCACCCAGCATGGGTATGTGTAAAAATACACCCCAAAACACATTGTACTACTTCTCCCGAGTACGGCAATACCACATGTGTGGCACTTTTTTGCACCCTAACTGCGCTAAAGGGCCCAAAGTCCAATGAGTACCTTTAGGATTTCACAGGTCATTTTGCGGAATTTGATTTCCAGACTACTCCTCACGGTTTAGGGCCCCTAAAATGCCAGGGCAGTATAGGAACCCCACAAATGACCCCATTTTAGAAAGAAGACACCCCAAGGTATTCCGTTAGGAGTATGGTGAGTTCATAGAAGATTTTATTTTTTTGTCACAAGTTAGCGGAAAATGACACTTTGTGAAAAAAACCAATAAAAATCAATTTCCACTAACTTGTGACAAAAAAATAAAATCTTCTATGAACTCACCATACTCCTAACGGAATACCTTGGGGTTTCTTCTTTCTAAAATGGGGTCATTTGTGGGGTTCCTATACTGCCCTGGCATTTTAGGGGCCCTAAACCGTGAGGAGTAGTCTGGAAATCAAATTCCGCAAAATGACCTGTGAAATCCTAAAGGTACTCATTGGACTTTGGGCCCTTTAGCGCAGTTAGGGTGCAAAAAAGTGCCACACATGTGGTATCGCCGTACTCGGGAGAAGTAGTACAATGTGTTTTGGGGTGTATTTTTACACATACCCATGCTGGGTGGGAGAAATAACTCTGTAAATGGACAATTGTGTGTAAAAAAATCAAAAGATTGTCATTTACAGAGGTATTTCTCCCACCCAGCATGGGTATGTGTAAAAATACACCCCAAAACACATTATACTACTTCTCCCGAGTACGGCGATACCACATGTGTGGCACTTTTTTGCACCCTAACTGCGCTAAGGGGCCCAAAGTCCAATGAGTACCTTTAGGCTTTACAGGGGTGCTCACAATTTAGCACCCCGCCCACTTGCCAGGACAGTTAACAAACCCCACAAATGACTCCATTTCGGAAAGAATACACAACAAGGTATTCCATGAGGGTAATGGTGAGGTCATTGAAAATTTTATTTTTTGTCACAAGTAAACGGAAAATGACACTTTGTTAAAAAAAAATAAAAAAAAATTCTGCTAACTTGTGACAAAAACTAAAATCTTTTATGAACTCACCGTGCACCTCACATAATACTTTAGGGTGTCCTCTTTCCAAAATGGGGTCATTTGTGAAGTCTGTCCTGGCATTTTAGGGTCTCTGCAATCATTACATGTATGGCCAGTATTAGGAGTTTCTGCTATACTCCTTATATTGGGTATACGGGTAATGCACTCTGGGCTGAAAGGAAAAATGAACGGCAAACATACCTTGCTCCACATCAATGGCAGATCTTTCTCCACATCAATGGCAGTCATAACCTCAGGAGAGAGACACCCCATGCCACCCTGCACTCAGGGTGAGCCACCAACTTATGTGACTGGGCCTCAGAACTTTAGTATACAGCATTATGCCTGTAGGATACAGCAATATGCCTGCCAATAGAGATGACTCTGTGTGGCATTAAAGCATCATCATAGGCCCAAATCACATATAAACCGGGGGTGTCCACACTCAAGGGAAATTCAAACATGCCGTCTTATATCGCCAACCCAGGACAGATCAGCAATATCAAGCATGGAAACCGATCCTTCTTCCGACTTTTATGCTTACCCGTTTGGTTTTCAAGCTTACCTCTCCTCTCCCTGCGACAATGTGCGAAAGACCACTGAGTGTGTGCCTACTCCTGTGTCTGGAGTTCCCTAGGTTCTAATAGTGTACCTGCTTGTGGTACCTCTTAAAACACTGCCCTACGCATAGGCCAGGCTGGTCAGGACAGCGGGGACAATAATAAACGGTGTCAGTCCTTGTTCCAGCCCTGCTGCAGACACGGCAACGTTTTCTTCGGATGCGTTGACCTGGGGCACACGGAAGCTGATAGGCGTAATGCCTTCCATGCAGTCGGCTAGTTGCATCTGGGGGGGGGGGGGGGGGGGGCTGGCACCTCCTGGATACAGGATGTCCAGAATGATCTGTTCCTGAAATTGGAGGAAAGATCCAGTTCTCTCAGCCTTACTGTAGAGAACAAAGCTGTTATAAACTGCCAATTGAATCAGATAAAAATACACTTTCTTATACCAGCGTCTTGTTTTCCGGGTAATTAAATAGGGCGCTAACCTCTGGTCATTGAAGTCCACCCCTCCCATGTTGACATTATATTCGTTGACAACAAGGGGCTTTTCAATGACCTTAGTTGCCCGTTGAATTTGGACTGTCGTGTCTGTGTGAATGGTGGACAGAAAGTAAACGTCCCTCTTGTCCCTCCATTTCACCGCGAGCAGGTCTTCAGTACGCAAGGCGGCCCTCTGCCCCCGTTCAAGTCTGGTGGTAACGAGCCGTTGGGGGAAGCCCTGGCGACTAGGCCGCGCAGTGCCACAGCATCGGATTCCTTCTAACTTTAAGTGCTGAAAGAGGGCCACACTTGTGTAATAATTGTCCACAAAAAGATGGTACCCCTTCTGGAACAAGGGTGCCACCAAGTCCCACACAACCTTTCCACTGCTCCCCAGGTAGTCAGGGCATCTGACCGGCTCCAATTTTGAGTCTTTTCCCTCATAGACCCTAAAACGACATGTATAGCCTGTGGCCCTTTCACAGAGCTTATACAGTTTCACCCCATACCGGGCGCGCTTGCTTGGGATGTACTGTTTGATGCCAAGGCGCCCGGTAAAGCGTAAGAGGGACTCGTCTACGCAGATGTGCTGTTCAGGGATATAAGCATCTGCAAATGTTGATGACAGGTGGTCTATGAGGGGCTGAATTTTGTGGAGCCGGTCATAAGCAGGGTGGCCCTTTTCATGACAGGTTTCGTCGTCGTTGAAGTGCAGGAAGCGCAGGATGGACTCAAATCGTGTCCTGGACATGGCAGCAGGGTACAAGGGAACATGATGTACTGGGTTCGTAGACCAATACGACCGCAATACATTCTGTTTCATTAGTCCCAAGTGAAGGATAAGGGCCAAAAAGATTTTAATGTCGGAAACTTGGACTGGTTTCCACCCGAAAGGCTGGGCATACATGCTCTCCGGTTGCTCGGTGATGAATTGTGTGGCTTTACGGTTGGTCTCAACCACAATTAAGTCCAAGAGAACCTGGGTGATGAACAGCTGCAAAAAGTCTAGGGCCGTTCCTAGATGAGCTGTCGCCACCTGGACTCCAGACTGGGCGGTGAAAGGGGGCACTACGGGTGCAGCGGAATCAGGGGATTGCCAATCTGGTTGTGCCAGCACCTCTGGGAGTCTATGGGTACTACGGGCCCGTCTTCTTCTTGGTGGCTGCGACGGGGGTACTACTGCACTTGCCACCGTACCAGTTTCAACTTCCATGCTGACGCTCACCACTTCGCCAGGGTCTACAGAAGTACTGGTACCAAGTCCAGGAGATGCTGCGCTGCTGGTGCCTGCCTCACCAAGAAAACTATCAGCGCTAGCACCATCCTGCTGCCCTTGAGGCGGATCCTGCGCCACCTGCGGTCTAACGACATGGGGTCTGGTACGCCTGGCTCTAGCCGGGACCAAAGCCTCGTCATCACTTTCGGTCAGGGAACCACTGCTTTCTACAGGTTCAAATTCGGACCCGGAAGATTCGACGGATGATTCTTCCCAAAAGAACTCATCCGACTGGTCCATGTACCTGTATACCTCGTCATCGGAAAGCCCCCTTCTTGCCATTGTGGATTGCTAAATTTATGGGGTTTTCCTCCGAGACTACCCAGAAAAAAAGAGCACCTACCTAGCAAAAAGGGAGTATTTGAGAGGTATTGGGGTTGGTGGGAAGTGGGGTCTCAGAGGCAATCAAACAATCACGGGAGAATCAAATACAATTACAGCACAATCGACTCCAATCACAGCACAAGCAAATCTGATGCACTCGGAAGGTGGTGCTTGGGTGTGGTTGGGTGTGGTGGGGGGAGGGTGGGGTTGGGTATGGCGGGAAGTGGGGTCTCAGGCAATCAAACAATCACGGGGCAATCGAAGCCGATCACGGGACAATCAAATACAATTACAGCACAATCGAATCCAATCACAGCACAATCAAATCTGATGCACTCAGAAGGTGATGGGGGGAGGGTGGGGTTGGGTGTGGCGGGAAGTGGGGTCTCAGGCAATCAAACAATCACGGGGCAATCGAAGCCGATCACGGGACAATCAAATACAATTACAGCACAATCGAATCCAATCACCGCACAATCAAATCTGATGCACTCGGAAGGTGATGGGGGGTGGGGGTGGTGGTGGGGTGGGGGTTGTTGGGAAGTGGGGTCTCAGAGGCAATCAAACAATCACGGGACAATCGAAGCAGATCACAGGACAATCAAATACAATCGCAGCACAATCGAATACAAGCGCAGCACAATCGATACAATCACAGCACAGTCAAATACAATGCACTTGGACGGTGATTAGGGGGGGGGGGTCTGAGGGCGATTTGAGGGGGTGGGGGGTTGATCAGGAGTCCGCACGGGGCAGACTGAGTCCTGATCTGATAAGAGGCAGACACAGGGGTTTACTGATCAAAGATCAGTTAGTGATTGCTGGGGAGGACAGATGTAAACAAAGAGCAGGGGATGTAATCAGAAGGGGGGTATGAGGGCAATCGAGGGCCTGGGCAGGTGATCGGTTACCCCCGTGGGGCAGTTAGGGTCTGCTCTGATGGGTGGGGGTGCTGAGGGGTGATGGACAGGTGACAGACAGGTGATCAGAGGGGGATCAGAGGGGGATCAGGGGGTAAGGTAGCTGTATACAGATGTATACAGTATACAGGGGGGTAGTCTGGGATGGGGTGTGGGGGTGATCTAAAGGTAGGGGGGGGATCAGGGGTGACTAGGAGGCAGTTAGGGACCTAACGCAGGGGATAGCGTTTAAAGTTAGTGATAGGTGGGGGGGGGGGGGTTGGGGGTTTTAAAGGGGTGCAAGGGTGCTGGGCAGGGGTCTGCTGGGGTGATCAGGGGGGGTATGAGGCCTGGGGTGGGAGATCAGGGACTCTGTGGGCAAAAAAAACACGTGTGCTGTAGTACTTACAAAGTGCTTCCTCCTCGCTGGTGGTCGCTGCAACAATGAGACCACGAGGCGAGGAGGAAGCACGTATAAGGCACTTTGTTTACCTAACAAAGTGCCTTATACTCTCTGATTGGCCCCTACTGCGGATTCCTCCGCTCGCCGGCGCTGCTAAGTGGCCGGCGAGCGGAGACAAAATGCCGGGCTATCGATTCCGGGCGGAGGATCGCGTCACGGATGACGCGATCGCTCCGCCCATGCCCTTACAAGGACCGCCGCCTCTGTGGGTGAGCTGGTCCTTAAGGGCTCCACTTCCAGGCCGCCGCTGTGCGTTAGGCGGTCGGGAAGTGGTTAAAGGGAACCTAAACTGAGAAGGATATGGATTTTTCCTATTAAAATAATACCAGTTACCTGACTCTCCTGCTGATCCTGTGTCTCTAATACATTTAGTCACAGCCCCTCAACAAGCATGCAGATCAGGTGCTGTGACTGAAGTCAGACTGGATTAGCTGCATGCATGTTTTAGGTGTGAGATCCAGATTCTACTGCAGCAAATTGGCCAGCAGGAGAGTCAGGCAACTGGTATTGTTTAATAGGAAACATCCATATCTCTCTCAGTTTAGGTTCCCTTTAAGGGCTTCCTTATCTCAGAGGAAGCCCAATCTTCAGAACGCTTGAGATACACGCAGCAACAGACTTGGGGCAGTAATACAACGTGACCCAAGGGGTAAGTAGGATTCCTTCATAGGTTTTGATCTATACATTGTCATTTTTTGACCAGCGATTTGGTTCAATTTGCACATTAGTTACAGTGGGATGCGAAAGTTCGGGCAACCTTGTTAATCGTCATGATTTTTCTGTATAAATTGTTGGTTGTTAGGATAAAAAATGTCAGTTAAATATATCATATAGGAGACACACACAGTGATATTTGAGAAGTGAAATCAAGTTTATTGGATTAACAGAAAGTAGAACTTATTTAGAACTAATTATTTGAACTCGAATTGGCTTGGTAAGCTTTCCAGAAAGTGCGCAATAATTGTTTAAATAAAATTAGGCAGGTGCATAAATTTGGGCATTTTATTGATTCCAAAACATTTAGAACTAATTATTGGAACTCAAATTGGCTTGGTAAGCTCAGTGACCCCTGACCTACATACACAGGTGAATCCAATTATGAGAAAGAGTATTTAAGGGGCTCAATTGTAAGTTTCCCTCCTCTTTTAATTTTCTCTGAAGAGTAGCAACATGGGGGTCTAAAAACAACTCTCAAATGACCTGAAGACAAAGATTGTTCACTATCATGGTTTAGGGGAAGGATACAGAAAGCTGTCTCAGAGATTTCAGCTGTCTGTTTCCACAGTTAGAAACCTATTGAGAAAATATATTGGTAGGTGAACAGAGGCGCCAGAAGGATAAAAGTACATAAAATTTAAAAAAAAAATTGCTGGGAGGAAGTGGTGGACTCACCTCCGTTAAAGCAGACACCAAGGACTGTAAATGTATAGATATACACATTTATTGAAAATACCCCAAAGATGCAACGCGTTTCGCGGGCACAGCCCACTTCTTCAGGCAATAAGCAGGGGATAAACAACTGTAAACAAAAGACAGTGGCATAGCTAACAGTTGTTTATCCCCTGCTTATTGCCTGAAGAAGTGGGCTGTGCCCGCGAAACGCGTTGCATCTTTGGGGTATTTTCAATAAATGTGTATATCTATACATTTACAGTCCTTGGTGTCTGCTTTAACGGAGGTGAGTCCACCACTTCCTCCCAGCAATTTTTTTTTTAAATTTTATGTACTTTTATCCTTCTGGCGCCTCTGTTCACCTACCAATATATTTGAGTCCACCCCAGGTGGAAGGGTGATCTACCCCCTTTCTTCCTATCTACAGAGAGCGACTTCTTAATCCTGAGTGAGGACATGTCTAATCTCTTCACCTGCCTAATGAGTGGTTACCTAGGTGGTAACCCGTGTTTGTGAGTATTACCATCTCACTGTTTCATTTATCCAATCAATTTTGACATACTACACCATATTGGGCTCTCGATTTCTCTTCAACTTCTATTGAGAAAATGGAAGACCACAGGCTCAGTCCAAGTTAAGGCTCGAAGTGGCAGGCCAAGAAAAATCTCGGATGGACAGAAGTGATGAATGGTGAGAACAGTCAGAGTCAACCCACAGACCAGCACCAAAGACCTACAACATCAGCTTGCTGCAGATGGAGTCACTGTGCATCGTTCAACCATTCGGCGCACTTTACACAAGGAAATGCTGTATGTGAGAGTGATGCAGAGGAAGCCTTTTCTCCGCCCACAGCACAAACAGAGCCACTTGAGGTATACTAAAGCACATTTGGACAAGCCAGCTTCATTTTGGAATAAGGTGCTGTGGACTGATGAAACTAAAATTTAGTTATTTGGGCATAACAAGGGACGTTATGCATGGAGAAAAAAGAACACAGCATTCCAAGAAAAGCACCTGCTACCTACAGTAAAATATGGTGGTGAGTCCATTATGCTGTGGGGCTGTGTGGCCAGTGCAGGGACTGGGAATCTTGTTTAAGTTGGGGGATGCACGGATTCCACTCAGTATCAGTAGATTCTGGAGACCAATGTTCAGGAATCAGTGACAAAGCTGAAGCTGACCCGGGGCTGGATCTTTCAACAAGACAACTGCCCTAAACACTGATCAAAATCCACTAAGGCATTCATGCAGAGGAACAAGTACAACGTTCTGAAATGGCCACCTCAGTCCCCAGACCTGAATAGAATTGAAAATCTGTGGCGTGAATTAAAGAGAGCTGTCCATGCTTGGAAGCCATGGAACCTGAATGATCTAGAGGATCTACAGGAAGCGTTTAGAGGCTGTAATTTCTGCAAAAGGAGGATCTACTAAATATTGATTTCATTTCTTTTTTTGTGGTGCCCAAATGTATGCACCTGCCTTAGGCCTCTTGCACACTGCAAGTGATTCCGATTCAGATTCCGCTTTTTAATCAGTTTTTACATCCGATTCAGATTTCGATTTGCAGCTTGCTCCCTGCACACTGCAAATCGGAATCGGAATCGGATGTAAAAACTGATTAAAAAGCGGAATCTGAATCTGAATCACTTGCAGTGTGCAAGAGGCCTTATTTTGTTTAAACAATTATTACACACTTTCTGGAAATCCAATAAACTTCCTTTTACTTCTCAAATATCACTGTGTATTTCTCCTATATGATATATTTAACTGACATTTTCTATCATAAAAACCAACGATTTATACAGGAAACTGTAAGAAACGAGGCAGCTGCGGCGAACAGCACCGCCGCCGCAGCTGCCTCCATGCGGTTTATCCGTCCGTTCGGCGTCCTGGACGCCGAGGACGGAACGTTATCCCGTGCAGGGGGCTGCCATAGCGCACAGACGGGACCTTTATGCGGGGAGGAAGCCCGTCAGCTGACCTGCTGGTCGGCTGACGTCCGAGGAGTCCCACGGCGCCCAGGATTGGCTGATAGAGGAGGGGCGTGCCAATGGGGTCTCCTCTGCTTCTTAAGCCTCCGGGCTTCATTCAGCAGTTGTCTGTTGTCGTGAATACTTGCGTGTTAGCGCTCAGACCTTAGGCTAGTTCCCTGGTGTTGATGCTAAGGATTTCACACCAAGACTAGGATTGCTTACTGTTTGATCTCCTGTGTATGACTCTTAGCTTTTACCTCTGACTCTGATCCTGCCTTCCGATCCTGTACTTTCATCTATCTGCCTACCTGTTGCTGAACCTCTGCCTGATTACCGATTACTCTCTTGTCTCATGATTCTGTACCGATACGTACCTTCCTGTTGCTGAACCTCTGCCTGATTACCGTTTACTCTCTTGTCTCACGATTCTGTACTGATGCTTACCTCTCTGTTGCCGAACCTTGCCCGCCTGACCATTCTACTCACTAGTGGGCCCTCACCACTGGTGAGGTGTTAACTACGCCAGCTCCGCTGATGAAGCAGCTCTGCTGGGCTTTAGTTCAGCCTTAATTACCTGCTCATTAGGTACCTGTCATTTTAGTATTACTGTATCTCGTAGGCTGCAGTACAGTCTGACTCATCCGCCCCTCGGATGTTCATTTGCCTGCAGTATATTCTGAATCACTCGCTCCTCGGGAGATTCAGCCTCTTCAGTATTGTTTCTCCGGCTTGCTGGAGGTTGTACGTTAGTGCACACCCAGTGTACTGTTTATACCTCACCAGCCCCTCTGGTGAGGCCTCATTTAAGCATTAAAGTTACGGTTACACCAATCACTACACTCTCTGCTCCTTGCCTGCTCTACTAGTATTATTGGTGATTCTGCAGCTCACCCATAATCAGGTATAGCGTCTGTATTATTGGTGATTCTGCAGATCACCATATAATCAGACATCTGAGCAACGACACAAGACCGTTACAGAAATCATGACGATTAACAAGGTTGCCCAAACTTTTGCATCCCACTGTATACTTATTGTTCAGCCTGCAGTTACTTTCAGATCACATAGGTATCATTGGTTACTTGTGTATTACCTATCTCTGTCTCTGTGTTCATTATCATATGGATCATTGAGACATTATTATAGTGTATAACCTTTGTCCATTCAGTTTTAGCTTTTTAAATGTTTTTATTTTTGTGATACTTTTTGTGATACGTCCCTAAAAAATCATGTTTTGTTGGACAGTAAAAAAAACCTCTTTTTGTATTTATTGGCTAGATGGATGACTTTTTGATTTGAAAATAGTCTGCCTGTAACACATCCATGGCATTATTTATTTTGCTCTATATGTTTGTATGTGTATACAAATATGCATATGTTTGGCGGATTGTGGTAGTCACTGATGTACTGCCGATGTGCACGTGCTGCAGTTGTGGCTTGCATCTGTAGGAAGATTCTACCTAGTAGATCATTTTGAATTCATAATTTTTCAAAGTAGCTCACAAGATGAAAATGTGTGGGCACCTCTGATTAAGATTAAAATAAGATTAAGATTAATTAGTGATTTCCTCAGTTTCAGCAATTCTCTTAAACTTTGTCCATAACTGTTTTATCTGTAGTGCCAACTATCTAATTCTAGCCACATACATAAATTGTACCAATCCTGTTTTGTAGTGGAAGGCGAACATTGTACGACAAGAAGACATCCTAGGACAAGCTTAGTGACATTACTGCAATTTTTTCATAGGGAATTTTACTGAATTTTATTGAGTTTATACAATCCAAAAATAACAGGAACAAATAAGAAGAATAAACTAGTATCTAGAAGAATGATGGGCAAACTACAGCCCACGAGCCATGTATTTTTGTCAGGCCTGCTGGACAGAGTCCTCTCTCCTGCAGGCTCCTCACCCAACAATTGCAGAGTTAAGCACGTAGAGCGTATTGCAGCATTAATCACCACTCAGCACTGATCTGTCCTCAGCCTTTCTATGACTTCTCCAGTGTCTTCTCAAGAGGAGTCATAGAGAGTAGCCTAACTCTGCATACAGTCAGGGCCGGCCTTAGGTTTCACAGCGCCCTAAGCGTAACCAGATTTATAGGCTGCTAGTGTTGTATATGTTGGCAGATCCCCCCTTTAGTGTATATATAGGCAGATCCCCCCCTTAGTGTGTGTATATATATATATATATATATATATATAAATACAGAGGGTGCTGCAGCACACAACAGGAAAATAGTGACAGGGGCTCTTGGTTACGCTTTAACGCGTTTAAGCTCACCAACTGCGCCAAAGTGTCCCCGATCTGGTGAGTCCTACTCTAACCAGGCAAAAATGCTAGTTTTTATCAGCGTTCTAGTGGGAACCATGCCAAAAGCCCAGGGGTGAGCTAAATGGGAGAAATGAAATTAAAAACACCTCACCTTCTACTAGCTACTTGAAGGTGAGGTGTTTTTAATTTCATTTCTCCCATTTAGCTGACCCCTGGGCTTTTGGCATGGTTCCCACTAGAACGCTGATAAAAACTAGCATTTTTGCCTGGTTAGAGTAGGACTCACCAGATCGGGGACACTTTGGCGCAGTTGGTGAGCTTAAACGCGTTAAAGCGTAACCAAGAGCCCCTGTCACTATTTTCCTGTTGTGTGCTGCAGCACCCTCTGTATTTATATATTTCTTATGGAGATTGGGGTTCTCCAGTGCTGCGTGCATGCTTTGCATAGTATTGCATAACATTCGGTTTGTGCTGCTCATCCCTTGGCATATATATATATATATATATATATATATATATATATATATATATATATATATATATATATATATATATAAATATATATATATATATATATATATATATATACACACTAAGGGGGGATCTGCATAGATATACACTAAAGGGGGATCTGCCTACATATGCAAGACTGGTAACCTACAGTGGGTAGCAAAAGTATTCGGCCCCCTTGAAGTTTTCCACATTTTGTCACATTACTGCCACAAACATGAATCAATTTTATTGGAATTCTACATGAAAGACCAACACAAAGTGGTGTACACATGAGAAGTGGAACGAAAATCATACATGATTCCAAACATTTTTTACAAATAAATAAATGCAAAGTGGTGTGTGCATAATTATTCGGCCCCCTTTGATCTGAGTGCAGTCAGTTGCCTATAGACATTGCCTGATGAGTGCTAATGACTAAATAGAGTGCACCTGTGTGTAATCTAATGTCAGTACAAATACAGCTGCTCTGTGAGGGCCTCAGAGGTTGTCTAAGAGAATATTGGGTGCAACAACACCGTGAAGTCCAAAGAACACACAAGACAGGTCAGGGATCAATTTAAAGCAGGCTTAGGCTACAAAAAGTTTTCCAAAGCCTTGAACATCCCACGGAGCACTGTTCAAATGATCATTCAGAAATGGAAGGAGTATGGCACAACTGTAAACCTACTAAGACAAGGCCGTCCACCTAAACTCACAGGCCGAACAAGGAGAGCGCTGATCAGAAATGCAGTCGAGGTCCATGGTGACTCTGGACGAACTGCAGAGATCTACAGCTCTGGTGAGGGAATCTGTCCATAGGACAACTATTAGTCGTGCACTGCACAAAATTGGCCTTTATGGAACAGTGGCAAGAAGAAAGCCACTGTTAACAGAAAAGCATAAGAAGTCCCGTTTGCAGTTTGCCAAAAGCCATGTGGGGACACAGCAAACATGTGGAAGAAGGTGCTCTGGTCAGATGAGACCAAAATGGAACTTTTTGGCCAAAATGCAAAACGCTATGTGTGGCGGAAAACTAACACTGCACATCACTCTGAACACACCATCCCCACTGTCAAAAACAGCAGTTTTCAGATCTTGCCACAGATTCTCGATTGGATTTAGATCTGGACTTTGACTGGGCCATTCTTACACATGGATATGTTTTGTTTTAAACCATTCCATTGTTGCCCTGGCTTTATGTTTAGGGTCGTTGTCCTGCTGGAAGGTGAACCTTCGCTCCAGTCTCAAGTCTTTTGCAGTCTCCAAGATGTTTTCTGCCAAGATTGCCCTGTATTTGGCTCCATCCATCTTCACATCAACTCTGACCAGCTTCCCTGTCCCTGCTGAAGAGAAGCACCTCCAGAGCATGATACTACCACCACCATATTTGACAGTGGGGATGGTGTGTTCAGAGTGATGTGCAGTGTTAGTTTTCCGCCACTCATATCGTTTTGCATTTTAGCCAAAAAGTTCTGTTTTGGTCTCATCTGACCAGAGCACCTTCTTCCACATGTTTGCTATGTTCCCACATGGCTTTTGGCAAACTGCAAACGGGACTTCTTATGCTTTTCTGTTAACAGTGGCTTTCTTCTTGCCACTGTTCCATAAAGGCCAATTTTGTGCAGTGCACGACTAATAGTTGTCCTATGGACAGATTCCCTCACCAGAGCTGTAGATCTCTGCAGTTCGTCCAGAGTCACCTTGGACCTCGACTGCATTTCTGATCAGCGCTCTCCTTTTTCGGCCTGTGAGTTTAGGTGGACGGCCTTGTCTTAGTAGGTTTACAGTTGTGCCATACTCCTTCCATTTCTGAATGATCATTTGAACAGTGCTCCGTGGGATGTTCAAGGCTTTGGAAATATTTTTGTAGCCTAAGCCTGCTTTAAATTTTTCAATAACTTTATCCCTGACCTGTCTGGTGTGTTCTTTGAACTTCATGGTGGTATTGCTCCCAATATTCTCTTAGACAACCTCTGAGGCCATCACAGAGCAGCTGTATTTGTACTGACATTAGATTACACACAGGTGCACTCTATTTAGTCATTAGCACTCATCACGCAATGTCTAAGGGCAACTGACTGCACTCAGACCAAAGGGGGCTGAATAATTACGCACACCCAACTTAGCAGTTATTTATTTGTAAAAAATGTTTGGAATCATGTATGATTTCCGTTCCACTTCTCACGTGTACACCACTTTGTATTGGTCTTTCATGTGGAATTCCAATAAAATTGATTCATGTTTGGCAGTAATGTGACAAAATGTGGAAAACTTCAAGGGGGCCAATTTTCCTATATAAATCGTTGGTTGTTTTGATAAAAAATGTCAGTTGAATATATTGTATAGGAGACACATACACAGATATTTGGGAAGTGAAATGAACAGTTAAATATATCGTATAGGAGTGGGATGCAAAAGTTTGGGCAACCTTGTTAATCGTCATGAGTTTCCTGTATAAATCGTTGTTTTTTATGATAGAAAATGTCAGTTAAATATATCATATAGGAGAAATACACAGTGATATTTGAGAAGTGAAAGGAAGTTTATTGGATTTCCAGAAAGTTTGCAATAATTGTTTAAACAAAATTAGGCAGGTGCATAAATTTGGGCACTACAAAAAAGAAATGAAATAAATATTTAGTAGATCCGCCTTTTGCAGAAAGTACAGCCTCTAAACGCTTCCTGTAGGTTCCAATGAGAGTCTGGATTCTGGTTGAAGGTATTTTGGATCATTCCTCTTTACAAAACAGCTCAGGTTTGATGGCTTCTGAGCATGGATAGCGCTCTTTAACTCACACCACAGATTTTCAATTATATTCAGGTCTGGGGACTAATGCTGGGGAGACATGGTACGTTTCTTTACCGTGTATCGAGCAGCTGATCCGGCCAGCTGATAATATTCACACGGTGCTCGACCCCCGCCCGCTCGATCCACGCCGGCGGACAATGGCAGGGAATCGAGCAGCTGATAAGTTGCGCCGGCGGAAACGAGCGGTAATCGATCTGCACGCATGCACGGACGAGCGGGGACGCGGCGGTGGTCGATCCGGCGGCTAATCGGCCACCGGATCGACCCGTGTATTATCAGCATAAGATGGCAATTCCAGAATGTTGTACTTGTTCATCTGCATGAATGCTTTAGTGCATTTTGAGCAGTGTTTAGAGTTGTCTTGTTTAAAGATCCAGCGCCGGCGCAGCTTCAGCTTTGCCACTGATTCCTGGACATTGGTCTCCAGAATCTGCTGATACTGAGTGGAATCCATGCAACTTTGACAAGATTCCCAGTCCCGGTGTTGTTTTTCCTCCATGCATTACACCTCTTGTTATGCCCAAATAACTCAATTTTAGTTTCATCAGTCCACAGCACCTTATTCCAAAATGAATCTGGCTTGTCCAAATGTGCTTTAGCACACCTCAAGCGGCTCTGTTTGTGCTGTGGCCGGAGAAAAGCTTTCTCTGAATGACTCTCGCATAACAGCATCTCCTTGTGTAAAGTGCCCCAATGGTTGAACAATGCACAGTAACTCCATCTGCAGTAAGATGATGTTGTAGGCCTTTGGTGCTGGTCTGTGGGTTGACTCTGACTGTTGTCACCATCCGTCGCTCCTGTTTATCCGAGATTTTTCTTTGTCTGCCACTTCGAGCCATAAGAACTAAGCCTGTGGTCTTCCATTTCCTCAATAAGTCCATAACTGTGCAAACAAACAGCTGAAATCTCTGAGACAGCTTTCTGTAGTCTTCCCCTAAACCATGATGGTGAACAATCTTTGTCTTCAGGTCATTTGAGAGTTGTTTTGAGACCCCCATGTTGCTACTCTTCAGAGAACATTTAAAGAGGAGGGAAACTTAAAATTTACCCCCTTAAATAGTCTTTCTCATAATTCACCTGTGTATGTAGGTCAGGGGTCACTGGGCTTACCAAGCCAATTTGAGTTCAAATAATTAGTTCTAAATAAGTTCTACTTTCTGTTAATCCAATAAACTTAATTTCATGTCTCAAATATCACTGTGTGTGTCTCCTATATGATATATTTAACTGACATTTTTTATTGTAACAACCAATGATTTATACATGAAAATCATGACGATTGACAAGGTTGCCAAAACTTTTGCATCCCACTGTGTGTGTGTACATGTATATATGTATATATATATATATATATATATATATATATATATATATATATATATATATATATATATATATATTATACCGTTTCTAACTTTGACATACAGTCGCTCAATGACAAAGTTTATGAGCTTTGGGATCCTTGGCATCAATAAGTTGCATTTTTCCATTGAAATTGAAAAAATCTGATTGGCTGCTTGTAGCCCACCCCCCAGAATTTAAACCCTAGTCTACCAGTGATTGACTGTACCAGATTTGAGGCCTCTGCCATTAGGAGTGTAAGAATGGCAGCAATGTAAATATTCCTCTTGAAAATCAATAGGTGAATTTTGATTGGCTGTTATAGGCTCCACCCATTTGGCCCACTGTGTCAAGTTTGGGATCCCTGCCATTAACCTCCCTGGCGTTCAGTTTCTGCTGGATTTCTGTGCAAAAAGTGATCCAATTAATTTTCACAACCCTTTTTCCTGTAACTTATCAAAATTTGTCAAGCAATGGTCCAGTATACATTTTGAATATAATAAAAGCTTGAAAACAAAATCAAACCAAAACTAAAATTACTCCCTAAAATCTCTGATCATTTACATTTTTCAGCTGCAGCTGCTCAGCCTGCACGAATGTGAATGTGAATGTAAAGGTAGCCATACATCAGGCGATGATGGGCAGATTTGACCAAGAGACAAATCTCTCTCTGTTTAAATCCGATTAGAGAGAGATCTGTCGGCTGCCCATACACTGCAGGCCAATTCCTGATCGATTTCAGCATGAAATCTATTAGGAATCGTCCGCATCCATTGCTGCCCCCCAGTGTATAAATGTAAACTAACCCCCCCCCCCCCCCCCCCGTGTGCGTTATACATTTGCTGTTCACTATCGGAGGTATAGGTGCCACAGTGTAGGATACCTAGTATGGGTGCCAGAGTGCAGGATACCTAGTACGGGTGCCAGAGTGCAGGATACCTAGTACGGGTGCCAGAGTGCAGGATACCTAGTACGGGTGCCAGAGTGCAGGATACCTAGTACGGGTGCCAGAGTGCAGGATACCTAGTACGGGTGCCAGAGTGCAGGATACCTAGTACGGGTGCCAGAGTGCAGGATACCTAGTACGGGTGCCAGAGTGCAGGATACCTAGTACGGGTGCCAGAGTGCAGGATACCTAGTACGGGTGCCAGAGTGCAGGATACCTAGTACGGGTGCCAGAGTGCAGGATACCTAGTACGGGTGCCAGAGTGCAGGATACCTAGTACGGGTGCCAGAGTGCAGGATACCTAGTATGGGTGCCAGAGTGCAGGATACCTAGTATGGGTGCCAGAGTGCAGGATACCTAGTATGGGTGCCAGAGTGCAGGATACCTAGTATGGGTGCCAGAGTGCAGGATACCTAGTATGGGTGCCAGAGTGCAGGATACCTAGTATGGGTGCCAGAGTGCAGGATACCTAGTATGGGTGCCAGAGTGCAGGATACCTAGTATGGGTGCCAGAGTGCAGGATACCTAGTATGGGTGCCAGAGTGCAGGATACCTAGTATGGGTGCCAGAGTGCAGGATACCTAGTATGGGTGCCAGAGTGCAGGATACCTAGTATGGGTGCCAGAGTGCAGGATACCTAGTATGGGTGCCAGAGTGCAGGATACCTAGTATGGGTGCCAGAGTGCAGGATACCTAGTATGGGTGCCAGAGTGCAGGATACCTAGTATGGGTGCCAGAGTGCAGGATACCTAGTATGGGTGCCAGAGTGCAGGATACCTAGTATGGGTGCCAGAGTGCAGGATACCTAGTATGGGTGCCAGAGTGCAGGATACCTAGTATGGGTGGCAGAGTGCAGGATACCTAGTATGGGTGGCAGAGTGCAGGATACCTAGTATGGGTGGCAGAGTGCAGGATACCTAGTATGGGTGGCAGAGTGCAGGATACCTAGTATGGGTGGCAGAGTGCAGGATACCTAGTATGGGTGGCAGAGTGCAGGATACCTAGTATGGGTGGCAGAGTGCAGGATACCTAGTATGGGTGGCAGAGTGCAGGATACCTAGTATGGGTGCCAGAGTGCAGGATACCTAGTATGGGTGCCAGAGTGCAGGATACCTAGTATGGGTGCCAGAGTGCAGGATACCTAGTATGGGTGCCAGAGTGCAGGATACCTAGTATGGGTGCCAGAGTGCAGGATACCTAGTATGGGTGCCAGAGTGCAGGATACCTAGTATGGGTGCCAGAGGGCAGGATACCTAGTATGGGTGCCAGAGGGCAGGATACCTAGTATGGGTGCCAGAGGGCAGGATACCTAGTATGGGTGCCAGAGGGCAGGATACCTAGTATGGGTGCCAGAGGGCAGGATACCTAGTATGGGTGCCAGAGGGCAGGATACCTAGTATGGGTGCCAGAGGGCAGGATACCTAGTATGGGTGCCAGAGGGCAGGATACCTAGTATGGGTGCCAGAGGGCAGGATACCTAGTATGGGTGCCAGAGGGCAGGATACCTAGTATGGGTGCCAGAGGGCAGGATACCTAGTATGGGTGCCAGAGGGCAGGATACCTAGTATGGGTGCCAGAGGGCAGGATACCTATTATGGGTGCCAGAGGGCAGGATACCTAGTACGGGTGCCAGAGGGCAGGATACCTAGTACGGGTGCCAGAGGGCAGGATACCTAGTACGGGTGCCAGAGTGCAGGATACCTAGTACGGGTGCCAGAGTGCAGGATACCTAGTACGGGTGCCAGAGTGCAGGATACCTAGTACGGGTGCCAGAGTGCAGGATACCTAGTACGGGTGCCAGAGTGCAGGATACCTAGTACGGGTGCCAGAGTGCAGGATACCTAGTATGGGTGCCAGAGGGCAGGATACCTAGTATGGGTGCCAGAGGGCAGGATACCTAGTATGGGTGCCAGAGTGCAGGATACCTAGTATGGGTGCCAGAGTGCAGGATACCTAGTATGGGTGCCAGAGTGCAGGATACCTAGTATGGGTGCCAGAGTGCAGGATACCTAGTATGGGTGCCAGAGTGCAGGATACCTAGTATGGGTGCCAGAGTGCAGGATACCTAGTATGGGTGCCAGAGTGCAGGATACCTAGTATGGGTGCCAGAGTGCAGGATACCTAGTATGGGTGCCAGAGTGCAGGATACCTAGTATGGGTGCCAGAGTGCAGGATACCTAGTATGGGTGCCAGAGTGCAGGATACCTAGTATGGGTGCCAGAGTGCAGGATACCTAGTATGGGTGCCAGAGTGCAGGATACCTAGTATGGGTGCCAGAGTGCAGGATACCTAGTATGGGTGCCAGAGTGCAGGATACCTAGTATGGGTGCCAGAGTGCAGGATACCTAGTATGGGTGCCAGAGTGCAGGATACCTAGTATGGGTGCCAGAGTGCAGGATACCTAGTATGGGTGCCAGAGTGCAGGATACCTAGTATGGGTGCCAGAGTGCAGGATACCTAGTATGGGTGCCAGAGTGCAGGATACCTAGTATGGGTGCCAGAGTGCAGGATACCTAGTATGGGTGCCAGAGTGCAGGATACCTAGTATGGGTGCCAGAGTGCAGGATACCTAGTATGGGTGCCAGAGTGCAGGATACCTAGTATGGGTGCCAGAGTGCAGGATACCTAGTATGGGTGCCAGAGTGCAGGATACCTAGTATGGGTGCCAGAGTGCAGGATACCTAGTATGGGTGCCAGAGTGCAGGATACCTAGTATGGGTGCCAGAGTGCAGGATACCTAGTATGGGTGCCAGAGTGCAGGATACCTAGTATGGGTGCCAGAGTGCAGGATACCTAGTATGGGTGCCAGAGTGCAGGATACCTAGTATGGGTGCCAGAGTGCAGGATACCTAGTATGGGTGCCAGAGTGCAGGATACCTAGTATGGGTGCCAGAGTGCAGGATACCTAGTATGGGTGCCAGAGTGCAGGATACCTAGTATGGGTGCCAGAGTGCAGGATACCTAGTATGGGTGCCAGAGTGCAGGATACCTAGTATGGGTGCCAGAGTGCAGGATACCTAGTATGGGTGCCAGAGTGCAGGATACCTAGTATGGGTGCCAGAGTGCAGGATACCTAGTATGGGTGCCAGAGTGCAGGATACCTAGTATGGGTGCCAGAGTGCAGGATACCTAGTATGGGTGCCAGAGTGCAGGATACCTAGTATGGGTGCCAGAGTGCAGGATACCTAGTATGCGTGCCAGAGTGCAGGATACCTAGTATGCGTGCCAGAGTGCAGGATACCTAGTATGGGTGCCAGAGTGCAGGATACCTAGTATGGGTGCCAGAGTGCAGGATACCTAGTATGGGTGCCAGAGGGCAGGATACCTAGTATGGGTGCCAGAGGGCAGGATACCTAGTATGGGTGCCAGAGGGCAGGATACCTAGTATGGGTGCCAGAGGGCAGGATACCTAGTATGGGTGCCAGAGGGCAGGATACCTAGTATGGGTGCCAGAGGGCAGGATACCTAGTATGGGTGCCAGAGGGCAGGATACCTAGTATGGGTGCCAGAGGGCAGGATACCTAGTATGGGTGCCAGAGGGCAGGATACCTAGTATGGGTGCCAGAGGGCAGGATACCTAGTACGGGTGCCAGAGGGCAGGATACCTAGTACGGGTGCCAGAGGGCAGGATACCTAGTACGGGTGCCAGAGGGCAGGATACCTAGTACGGGTGCCAGAGTGCAGGATACCTAGTACGGGTGCCAGAGTGCAGGATACCTAGTACGGGTGCCAGAGTGCAGGATACCTAGTACGGGTGCCAGAGTGCAGGATACCTAGTACGGGTGCCAGAGTGCAGGATACCTAGTACGGGTGCCAGAGTGCAGGATACCTAGTACGGGTGCCAGAGTGCAGGATACCTAGTACGGGTGCCAGAGTGCAGGATACCTAGTACGGGTGCCAGAGTGCAGGATACCTAGTACGGGTGCCAGAGTGCAGGATACCTAGTACGGGTGCCAGAGTGCAGGATACCTAGTACGGGTGCCAGAGTGCAGGATACCTAGTACGGGTGCCAGAGTGCAGGATACCTAGTACGGGTGCCAGAGTGCAGGATACCTAGTACGGGTGCCAGAGTGCAGGATACCTAGTACGGGTGCCAGAGTGCAGGATACCTAGTACGGGTGCCAGAGTGCAGGATACCTAGTACGGGTGCCAGAGTGCAGGATACCTAGTATGGGTGCCAGAGTGCAGGATACCTAGTATGGGTGCCAGAGTGCAGGATACCTAGTATGGGTGCCAGAGTGCAGGATACCTAGTATGGGTGCCAGAGTGCAGGATACCTAGTATGGGTGCCAGAGTGCAGGATACGTGCAGGGTGCAGAATAGATATGGGCGCCAAAATGCAGGGTGCAGAATAGATATGAGTGCCAAAATGCAGGGTGCAGAATAGATATGGGTGCCAAAATGCAGGGTGCAGAATAAATATGGGTGCCAAAATGCAGGGTGAAGAATAGATATGGGTGCCAAAATGCAGGGTGCAGAATAGATATGGGTGCCAGAGTGCTGGATCCCCCATGGCGGCTCTCTCTGCCCCTTCCCCCCCCCCCACCTCTGCAGCAATTCTCGCTTTTCTCCCTCCCTTCTTTGGCAAGCATAGTGGGTGATCAGTGACCCTCGGGCGGGCGATCAGTGTCTCCAATCAGTGACCCCCCCCCTCCCCTGCAGCAGCCCCCCATCCCCCCTTCCCCGCAGCGATTCTCGCTCCTCTCCCTCCCTCCCTCTGCAGGCATAGCGGGCAGCCGGTGCTGATGCTCACGTGCCTCTTGCCCACGCAGATCCAATCACCTGATCCGGTCCTCTTTTTGCAGTACTGGGCCCCCTGCGAAACTTTGGATGGGGCCCCCCCTTGACCCTGCCGAACACTGAATAGGGACTGTTTACAAATTAACTTTGCAAAATTTTGTATGATTTCTTATCAGTGGCTGAGCAGATGCAATCATTAGAAAAATTGTGCAGAGAGCAGACATTTTTTTTTCTCTCCATGCCCTTAGTTGTCAGTCTCTAAGGACAGGGAAAAGAAAGTTCTCCCCCCACGGGGCCCCCTTCAACTGCATCCCTTGCAGGGTCTATTGTTACGCTTATAGCCCATCTCCAGCTCTCTGACCCGCCCCCAGCACCATGGAGAGATTTCTTCTCTCCTCAAAGAGGAATTTTGCCCAATTACACTGTGGCCACAGAGGTGAGACCGGACTACAGAGCTGGAGGCTGGGCTGTGGAGAAGGTAACCCAACCTCTGGATGAGGCCTTTACTTTATATGGTGTAGCAGAGCGGGTAAGTAAATAAAATTGTGGCTATTGTGATTTAGTATAACATAGAGAGTTAGTGTCCCTGACACTATCTTACGCTGACACTGACACTAACTTACGCCATATTTCCACTTGTGCCGCACGCGTCAGTGAGACTTACAGGTGTGCAGGATCGCAGGCGAATCCCAGAAGCCGTGCCATGCACGGCTATGGGATCTGCAGCCTCCCGCGCGAAAACTGTGGGCAGTTTCGGCTGAATTGCTAGCACAAGCGATTCGGCCGGCGGCACCATAGTTTCCTATGGCAGAGTTTCCTCGTGCGATTTGTGTGCACGGAAATTGCGGATTCGGAGCGGAAACAGCTCCAGTGGAGACGGGCCCTAAGTCTTTGTTAAATCAGCTGTAAATGTACTATAGTTACATAGTTATTTGGGTTGAAAAAAGACATACGTCCATCGAGTTCAACCAGAGAACAAAGTACAACACCAGCCTGCTCCCTCACATATCCTTGTTGATCCAGAGGAAGGCGAAAAACCCTTACAAGGCATGGTCCAATTATCCCCAAAAGGAAAAAATCCTTCCCGACTCCAATCAGATAAAATCCCTGGATCAACATCATTGGACATTGCCTAGTAATTATAGCCATGGATGTCTTTCAACGCAAGAAAAGCATCTAAGCCCCCTTTAAATGCAGGTATAGAATTTGCCAACTACTTCCTGTGGCAATGCATTCCACATCTTAATCACTCTTACTGTAAAGAACCCTTTCCTAAATGGCTAAAACGTTTTTTCTCCATGCGCAGATCATGTCCTCTAGTCCTTTGAGAAGGCCTAGGGACAAAAAGCTCATCCGCCAAGCTTTTATATTGCCCTCTGATGTATTTATACATGTTAATTAGATCCCCTCTAAGGCGTCTTTTCTCTAGACTAAATAAACCCAGTTTATCTAACCTTTCTTGGTAAGTTAGACCTTCCATCCCACGTATCAATTTTGTTGCTCGTCTCTGCACCTGCTCTAAAACTGCAATATCTTTCCTGTAATGTGGTGCCCAGAACTGAATTCCATATTCCAGATGTGGCTTTACTAGAGAGTTAAACAGGGGCAATATTATGCTAGCATCTCAAGTTTTTACTTCCCTTTTAATGCATCCCAAAATTTCGTTACCTTTAGCAGCAGCGGCTTGGCATTAACTTGTTGTCGATGAGTACTCCTAAGTCCTTCTCCAAGTTTGATGTCCCCAACTGTATCCAATTTATTTTGTATGGTGCTAGACCATTGGTACGACCAAAATGCATGACTTTACATTTTTCAACATTGAATTTCATCTGCCATTTATGTGCCCATATAGCCATCCTATCTAGATCCTGTTGCAATATGTCCCTATCTTCCTGAGAGTTGATGATTCTGCACAATTTTGTATCCTCTGCAAAAATAGCAACATTGCTTACTACTGCATCTACTAGGTCATTAATAAATAAAATGAAGCGCACTGGACCCAGTACAAACCCCTGTGGGACCCTACTGCTAACAGTCTCCCATTTTGAGTACGATCCATTGACCACAACTCTTTGTTTTCTGTCCATTAGCCAGTTCCCTATCCATGCACACAGTCTTCCCCAGTCCTTGCATCCTCAATTTTTGCACCAGACTTTTGTGTGGAACAGTGTCGAAGGCCTTTGCAAAGTCCAAGTATATCACATCTACCACATTCCCAATATCCACATTAGCGTTCACTACCTCATAAAAGCTGAGCATGTTAGTCAAACAGGGACCTGTCTTTAGTAAACCCATGTTGATGCTGAGAAATAAGATTATTTTCTACTATGAAGTCATGTATAGTATCTTTTAGTAACCCATCAAATAGTTTGCATACAACTGATGTGAAGCTTACAGGTCTATAATTTCCTGGATCGGATTTTCTGCCCTTCTTAAATAATGGGAAAACGTGGGCTGTACGCCAATCCATTGGGACTCTGCCAGTTGCAAGAGAGTCACAAAAGATAAGATAAAGGGGTTTATAACTGAACTTATACACATCCTCCATTGGCAAGGTTATCTCCTCCATGGGTTTTAACTATCATCTGTATGCAGATGACACCCAAATCTATCTCCACACCCCTGACATATCCACCACTACCATGGACAAGGTCTCCTCCTGCCTATCTGCCATCTCCTCCTGGATGTCCGCTAGGTTCCTAAAACTAAATCTAGACAAAACGGAATTTATGATCTTCCCACCCCGGTCATCCCTGGACCTCCCAGATGTGCAGGTCACTGTTAACCACACTACTATTCACCCTACCTCTCAAGCCCGCTGTCTGGGTGTCACCCTGGACTCCGCACTCTCCTTCACTCCCCACATCCAAAACCTCACAAAGTCCTGCAACTTCCACCTTCGTAACATCTGTAAGATTCGCCCTTTCCTGACCCCTGCCACCACCAAACTCCTCATCCATGCCCTCATAATTTCCTGCCTCGACTACTGCAATGCCCTTCTGTCTGGACTCCCTAAGACCCGAATAGCCCCACTGCAGTCCATCATGAATGCGTCTGCCAGAATTATCCACTCCTCCCATCGCTCCACCAGGGCGGCTCCCCTCCGTGAATCCCTCCACTGGCTTCCTATCCAGTCCAGAATCAGATTCAAGATATTGTGTCTGACCTACAAATCCATCCACAAAACCTGTCCAACCTACATTTCTGATCTTACTTAGAGATACACACCAAGCCGCTCACTCCGCTCCTCCAATGAACTTCGCCTGACCGTCCCCCGCATCACCCAGTCCCATGCACGCCTCCAAGACTTCTCAAGAGCCGCTCCGACACTATGGAACTCCCTACCTCCACCCATTAGGGCAGCCCCCTCCTTCAACACCTTCAAGAAGGCCCTCAAAACTCACCTTTTCACTCTTGCCTACCACCCCTCACAATTGCTCTAAACCCACAGCCGAACTCTCTGGTCCCCTACCTCTCATGTCCCTACCTCTCCCTCTAGATTGTAAGCCTTTGGGCAGGGTCCTCACTCCTTTTGTGTCCTACCTGATCATGCACCTCTATTACTGTGCACCCATGCTATGCATTTGAGTGAACCTAACTTGCCTAACTCCATGCTCCCATCCAGTGACTGACTAAGCATTACCTTGTACTCATACTGTGCTGTATGATCTGGTTTTCTTGTATTCCTGTATTGTCATATTGCTGTTTGTCACCCCTAAATATTGTCTGTAACCTAAATTAATGTTCAGCGCTGCGTAATATGTTGGCGCTTTATAAATACAACAAATAAATAAATAAATAAACTTAATTCTCTTAGGACCTGAGGATGCATGCCATCCGGGCCAGGTGCCTTGTCTATTTTTAATTTATATATTTCATCCATTAGGAGTCCAATACAGTCAACCTTTCTTTTTTTAGAGTTGATGTACTTGTAAAACTTTTTTATGTTAGATTTGATATCCCTAGCGATTTGACTTTCAGCTTCAATCTTTGCCAACCTAATTTCTTTTTTACAACTTTTATTGCACTCCTTATAATTGCTTAATGCAGCCTCGGCCCCCTCCTGTTTTAGGACCTTATAGGCATTATTTTTCCCCTTCATTTTATCTCTAACCTTTCTATTCATCCATAGAGGCCTTTTCTTATTCCTAGACATTTTGCTTCCATATGGGATATACATGCTACAACTTTGAGAATAAGTTTAAAAGCTTGCCATTTCCCTTCAGTGTCCTCCCCTTGTAGTACATTATCCCAGTTCACCAAACTTAGTGTCTGCCTGAGTTGATTGAAATTTGCTTTTCTAAAATTTATATTTTTAGTGGTCCCGCTGCCCCGCGGCCTATTAGTCACCAGATCAAACGTTATCATGTTGTAATCACTATTTCCCAAATGTTCTTGAACCTGCACATTTGATACATTATCTGGTCTATTAGAAATTATCAAATCCAGTTACGCATTCCCCCTAGTTGGTTCCGTTACCATTTGAGTCAAGTAATTGTCCTGTAGTGATGCCAGAAATCTGCTGCTTTTACCAGAATGGATAGCCTCAATACTCCAGTCAATGTCTGGAAAGTTGAAGTCACCCATAACTATGACCTCATTCTTGCTTGCAGCTTTTTCAGTCTGCTGTAGTAATTGCAGTTCTGCAGCTTCATGAATATGTGGTGGCCTGTAGCATACCCCAATAAGCAATTGGCAACCTTTATTTCCACCATGAATATTTACCCAAACGGACTCCACATCTTCACAATCTTCCTCCATCTCTTCGTTCAGGACAGCTGTAAAATAATTCTTAACAAAGAGACAAACCCCTCCACCTTTTTTACCTGTTCTATCCCTCCTAAACACATTGTAACCCTCTAAATTCACTATCCAGTCATGGTTTTCATCCAACCATGTCTCGGTTATTCCCACAATGTCATAGCCATAGTTGTTTATTCTTCCTCAATGGCCTATAACCTTGCTCAGTATATACGTTCCTACTAAAATAGTTGAATTCTCTATGTATCCCTATGTATCTGTTTGGATTGTTGTTGTTTATTTTTTTTGCCATGTCCTTGTTTATCATTTTTGTGGCTCTCTACTATTGAGTAGCAACTTTGTTAAAACTCAATAAAAATTCTCTTACAAAAAGAAGTATTTGATAAATAAATATTGTCATGGTGTAATATGTCACTTTTTTATTTTTCCTCTAACATTGTATTTGTAGAATATTTGTTAAGGACCAGTTGATTATTTTTATGAGACAAACCTTGGCATTGAAAGGTTTTTCTTTTTCTTTTTCTTTTTTTTCTTTTTCGTATGACAGTACCTCTAGGAAGCAGAGGGTCACAGTAACTGTTTCTTTAGAAAAGTTCTTCACTCAGACATTGAAGACCATTGCCATCATTAGAGATGGCCCAAACAGTTCGCCGGCGGGCTCTCCCGGCTTAGAAACACCACATTTTCAAGGTATGTGGAAGAGGACAGTGGGTACATGAGGGAAAAAAATTGACATAAAAAATATACATTTATATACATGTTAATACATTATCTGTCATTTTACTGCAGTAACTTTGCTACTTTTTTTCCTCTAAATTTAACATCGATTTTCTCAAAAACTACAAGGACTTTGTGGAAAAATTCCCACTGCTCTCCTTAACATACCCTGCAAATTTGGTGTTTATACCACGCAAGGGGGCTTTGCTATTAACTGCTAAAGTCGGTGGCTGGTGAAACATTTCCCACACTCTGAACGAGAACTTCAAAATTGATGTTCTCAAAAACGATAGTCTTTTTGAAAAATTATTTTTCTTCTTGTACCCACTGTCCTCCTCCACATACCCTGCAAATTTGGTGTTTCTAACACGTAAGGGGTCTTTGCTATTAACCACTAAAGTCGGTCGGCCATTCGTCTACAATTAAAGTCTGTGGACCCCGCCGCAAACAGTCAGTTCGCAAACATTTGTGGTAAATTTGCGTACCGAAAATGTAATGTTCACTATATCACTAGTCATATGGCATTTCCAATAACCCATTTGCCCCGCCACCTGACTTCTTTATTGTGGTCTTCTGTTCGTAGGGTAGGATCTGTATGATCAGTGTTGAGGAGGTTACACATCTCTCAAACCCGGCTAATACGCAAGGCTTATCTTGCAGTATATTCTCCTGCCTGGTGGCCCTAATGGGCTGCTATACACAGCATAAGCAACATGTCTCCTGTTTCCACCAGCAATAAGCTAGTTTGTTTTTTTATTTAAAAAAAAACATATATCTGGCCTTATACATAGCTTTAACCCCTGGAATAATCTACAAAAGAAGTACTTTCTTAATGAGTTTTGAAGAAGACCCTGTTATTCCCTGCCTGTGACATTAAGGCATCTGCCGCAGAACACAATGTGCGGAGGATCCCAGGCAGCGCTCACATCCACAATGATTAAAGCTTTCTGAGGATTGTTGGTTTCCCTGGCAACTGCTTCACAATTACTTGCTGTGTTTTGGATAACAAAACCATGAGCAGGTGACTTGTAGAAATCTATCCAGCTCTGCCTTGTGTTGATAAACCAAGTGATGAATACATCTAGGAGTCAATTGCAATTCTACACCTTTTCCTCCCTTTTTCTTTCTAGGTAATAAGAAAAGCATCCTCCTCGTCATTGTGTTCTTGATGCTTCCCTTGTGATCCATTTTTTTTTAATTTGCCCGGGATGCACACTGTTTTCAGAAAGAATATCCGCGCATAAAACCTTTACTAAACTGTTCATTTGTCCTATATCTAATTGTTGTATCACAGAATTAATACTGTATCTAGGAGGAGAACCCGAGGCGAGAGAGAATGGAGGCTGCCATATTTATTTCTTTTTAAACAATGTAGATTGCTTGGCTGGCCTGCTGATCCTCTGCATCTAATACTTTTAGTCATAGACTCTGAGCAAGCATGCAGATCGGGTGCTCTGACTCAAATCTGACTGGATTAGCCAGCGGTTTGTTTCAGGTGTGTGGTAAATTTGCGTACCGAAAATGTAATGTTCACTATATCACTAGTGAACATTACATTAGCTGTTTTTTTCAGGTGTGTGTGTGATCTAGACACTACTGCAGCCAGAAAGATCAGCAGTGCTGCCAGGCAACTGGTATTGTTTAAAAGGAAATAAGTATGTCTTTCTGTGTCTCTCACCTCAGACCCCTTTTTTTAAAGAGGAATTTCAGTTCATGAGATTATTATACACAATGTTACACTGATCATTCTGAAGCAACAATAGGCCCATTATATCGTTAATGGGCCTATTGGGCTCATAAATGTTTCATTTTTTAATGTATGACTTCTACGTAAAATGATGTAAATTAGGGGTGTTTCTAGGATCCTAAGTGATACGGGGCACTTTTGGGCACTCAGGCCAAAAATGGGTGTGGCCATGCACCAGAATGTGGGTGTGGTCATGGGTGGAGCAAAATTTACATGAACTAAACAGCGGTCTAAGTAGGCTTGCCCAGAAAAATGTTGGATGAAGCCCTCTCTCCATTAATACAAAAAAAATGCATGCTGGGTGCTGTGTAACGCCATGATGGGTGCTGTGGTGACTCTGTGGGGCATGCTGGGTGTTGTAGTCACATGCTGGAAGCTGCGGAGCCTCTATCGGGAGCATGCATCATTGTGTGTGTCATCAGTGTCCTGTCCTCCCCCCAAATCCCACCTTCCCAGCAAAGTAGCACAGCGGGAGTAACTACTCATCTCCTCCATCCACTCTCTAAGTCTGGAGAGATCCTCTGTAGCTGGAGATTCGCCCCCAACATCAGAGAATCAGATGCTAGGAGCTCTGTCTGATTCCTTCTCAGGCACTAAGTGGAGAAGCTCAGAAGATGTGTCTGCAGAATCTGGAGACCAAGTGGCCAGAGATGGGTACTGCCACCTGACTCTGCCTGGGGGACATTAGGGGCAACCCAGAAGAGATCCAGGGCACATGTCACTGATCTTTGGGGCTAGCAACGCCCCTGATGTAAATGTCAGTCAATCAGGATTGTGTTTTCTGAGCATAGTGCATCCAGATGAGGCTGACACCTAAATGGTTAGTGACTACCTGTATATTCTGGCATATAAGACGACTGGGCGTATAAGACGACCCCCAACTTTTCCAGTTAAAATATAAATGTTGGTATACACTCGCCCTATAAGACTACTCCTCCCGACTCTTGGACATTTGTATACTATACTGGTGCTATACTGTATAAACAGGTACAGATACTGGTGCTGTTTGTGGTACCCAGTATACAACAACCAACCAGTCACGGCAAGCGATGTACCTTACCGGCGATTGGCTGGTTGTTGTATACAAAGTCTGCTTGGATTGGTTGGCTATCCCTGTCTCCAAGACTATCAGAGCGGTAGCGCATACATGCCTCTTTCACCTGTCAGGCCCGCTCTTGTATACTATTACCTCCTTCTCTGCCTCTCAGATCTCACACATGCGCGCCTGCGCCACTTTGCTGCAGTCCTCAGGAGTGACAACAGGAGGTGAAGAGGCGCCCAGTCGGTGTATAAAACACTTTAAAAACAATAAAATATTGAAAGAAAGAGTAATACACAAGCACAGGCAACGCGTTTCGTGGGACCCAGCCCACTTCCTCAGGCCAAATAAAGTGCTGCTCTATCTGTCAAGCCGCGTTTGGGGCGCCCCAAACGCGGCTTGACAGATAGAGCAGCACTTTATTTGGCCTGAGGAAGTGGGCTGGGTCCCACGAAACGCATTGCCTGTGCTTGTGTATTACTATTAAATTCCTTTTTCTAAAGTGATTTGTCATCTGAGGTAAGCCACCTCTTTCTTTCAAATGTTGTTGTTTTTAAAGTGTTTTATACACCGACTGGGCGCGTCTTCACCTCCTGTTGTACTGTACTCCCCCCGCTTTTAGTGAGGGGAGTTCCACACACCTAACCCAAGGTGGAACCCCACCACTTCATAGGTCTAGAGTGTATGGGATTTTTCCAAGAGTGCAACCGCCTCCAGGATTGCTGGTATAACTGAGTAGAGTCAGGTCAAGATACTCCACCTGCTTAAAGTGGTCGGTTGCCCCTTGTGCAACCCACCTTTGTGAGTATTCCTTTGTCGAACCCCCCCTTTACACAATTTTCTCATCCTTTCGTGACATACTGCAACATTTGGGCTCCCGTTGTCTTTGTGTTTTTTTTCTCCAGTACTCCTCAGGAGTGAGATCTGAGAGGCAGAGAAGGAGGTACAGAAATCGGATACAAGGGCAGGCGAGACGGGTGAAAAAGGTGCGTTTTTCTGGGCACAGCGCCACTCTCTCTTTTTTTCCATACCCTTGGCATCCCAGACGCCGGCAGCTTGCTCCACCATTCACTCCACACCTTCCCAGTGAGGTGCCCCCTCACCTCATCATCGGGACCGCGTTAAGTCACTTCTTTCCAGGAATCCTGTTGAGTGGATTTTCTTGTACCATACTTGTACAGCACCACCCTTGCTGTTTTCATATGGTCGCCGCAGAAATTGGGATGCAGACGTTTTTAAGCTCCCCCCACTGTATGCGGCAACCGCAGATTCTCCAGATTGGCTCTGAAGTTTTAGCACCCGCCTCGTAAGACGACACCCAGCAAATAAGATGACACCAACTTTTGAGAAGATTTTCCTGGGTTAAAAAGTAGTCTTATACGCCAGAATATACAGTATTTAATTTTCTTTTTTGGGGGGGGAAAGATGTGTGAAAGGCATCACCCCTGTCTGTTGCCTTAATGTGGGTGGGGTTTGCTGCTCTTTGAAGCTCTCACAACTCTGTTTACTAAAATGAAGCATATTTCCAGTCTATATTTAGTCTAGAGGGCAGCAGACGGATCTAGCCAACAGCTGAACGCTGAAGTAAACACATCTCTGCTTTAATTTTTCACATTGTTCTTCATTATGTCATGGATTATTTAGTAATTGTATTTTGGAAAGCTGAGAAGCAACAACCTAAAATTATTCCCCCGACCCTTCACTCTGGCAAAGTGCAACACAAACCATCATCCTACAGTTAGACTGCTACATAAAGTTTTAAGACATGCCCAAATGCACAGCATGATGGGATATTTTAACTTAGGATTTCATGTCTCGGGTAAAAGATGTGATTCCACTATTACTACTTTTGTACAGTTACTTTCTCTTGCTTGATATTGCATTTTATACATGCCAACTTTAATTATTAGCTCTTTGTAGAACAGAGGTACAGTAGCCAGTCTGGTATTTGTTCTAAACAGCTACTTGCTTCTGCAAGGGACTTTCATGATTGTGGACTTCTGAAAATTCAGTCTGAGAGCTCAAGATTTTCAGATCATCTTTGCTAAGCGCAGGCCAAGTACATTATTCTCCAATTCATCTGGCCGGCTCAAAGCCACTCGGCCCTCCTCCCACCTTAATGGCAACAGAGCGTGTCGCTAGACTGTAGTCTAACAGCGCGTATGTACAGATCTCACCTCTGAACTATTGCTCGAGGGATCAAGACCTGTTCTCTGCAGGTGAGAGAAATTGTGTTTGTGTACACCAGAGGAACTGTAGTGAAAATAACTTAATGAATAAAATTGCTTTCATTTTACAATAGTACTTGGGGTGGAGGCGCCCAAAATAGGTAATGTAATGAAACAAAAATAAGGTGGAGGGAGGGTGTCCTTACCACTCAAGATGGAAGAACCGAAACCACAGGGTTAATGTAAAAAGATTAAATTATTTATTCAGCATGATTAAAAGGACAACGCTTTTCACGGGTCTGAGCATGGATGTCATGCTTGGGACCATATTTTAAAGGTCCTTTTAATCGTGCTGAATAAATAACACCCTCCCTCCACCATATTTTTGTTTCATTACATTACCTATTTTTGGGCGCCTCCACCCCCAGTACTATACATTACATCTCCTTTGGAGGTGTTCAACTTCCGGGTGTGGTGTTTTCTACAACCAAGAAGGACCAACCAGGAGTGCGACCATCCAGCTCCAGTAGAACCTGGAATACCAAGCGGAGATGGTTATTTCCCTGTTGGTGATATACGGTGGTTGCAGGGACTGAAACCCACCTTTGTGAGTATAAATACTATTGTACTACAATCTAACATCTAATACCCCACAATACTGCGCCATTTGGCTCCTGGTCACTCCTTGTCACACAGGTGACTGTGGTATTCCCACAGTGACCACCTTTTCTATTCATTTTACAATATTCACTTATATATTATTTACTTAGTTTCCCCATTGTAAAATCTTTTCTCACTATTATGTTGTGATATTTATCACAGGTGGTGACTTCGTTAATTCGGCCATGGCCCTGATATCACACTGCGGAAGGGGTTTCAGCACGATATCAGCCATACAGATGTCCTGGTGATCTATTCATGAAAAGGTAAAGATTTCTTGTGGGAAAGGTGATATTGGCTACTGATTGAGCTGAAGATCAATCCTGGGTTAAAGTTCCTCTTTAAGCATCTAGTGGCAGAGCTTGTTTATATTCTTTTCACACTTTTTGAATAGCTTATAACTTAAATCATATAAATCAGTTTTGCAGCACTAGGTCAGGGACCTTTTTTTCCAGCTGTATTCTGTTGTGCACACTTCCATTGCTGTGGACTGCAGCCTTCTCAGACCTTAGTGCATGCCATGCCCTTTTCCTGTGAGAACAGCTCAGTCCCTGCCACAAGAGCCTGGCAATAACTGCTTCCAGGGCCGCAGGACCATCAGTGGGGGGACTTGTGTTTGGGGCTCGGGAGTCTGCGGCCCTGCCAGGAGGGTCCTACCATGAAGCACATCACGGCACTTATCACACACTTGACTAGAGCTGCAAGTTCTGAGGGGGATGCTTGCTAGTATAATGTACATTTTGAATGTCATTTAATAGCAGCACCAGCTTTCATCTGTCACGCAAACCTCCTGACTACCCCTGTAGTGCAGAGCTGTCTAGAAAGGCTGTCGATCTTCTGGCAGCCGAGGAAAAAAAGTTGATTTTTCCTGTCCAGAGAGCCTGACAACTAAGGGTGCAGAGAGAAAATGCTTTCTAATCTTTGCACAGTTGTTCTAATCCTGATGCACACTTAGGGACTGTCTACAAACCTTTGTATGATTCCTTATCAGTGGCTGAGCAGACACAGTCATTAGAACAACTGTGCAAAGATTAGAAAGCTTTTTCTCTCTGCACCCTTAGTTGTCAGGCTCTCTGGACAGGAAAAATCAACTTGTATTGTATACACTACAGAGCCCTGACATGGAGCCAATTAGAAGCTGCAAGGCTATACACAGCACAACACCTGGGAGATACAGACAGCTCAGTGGCTGTCTGGCTCTGCTTTCCCCCTGTGCTTATCTCTACATGTGGAATTCTATCACCTTCTCTGTATAGTGTACCTGATAGGAGAAGTGTGGAACACTTTCCAAAGAGATCTGAGATTCAGCTGGTCTGTAGTTATTTTACCACTTCACTGTCACCCTTCAAAGGCCTGTGCTGTATTATATAATGATATATCTTATCCCCAGCCGCCAAACATATACTTCTAGAGCTTGTACTGTGATAGCTACCTCCTAGTACAGACCCCCTTCACGTTCCTGCACAGACCCCTTCTGCTGGCAGATCCCCTCTTCAAGAGCCTATTCGTTGATTCCTAGAACAGTGCTAGCAGAGCATCCTTTCAATAATCTATTATATGGATCTTAAAGTGAACCTCCAGACTAAAAATCGACTTAGCAGCACTGAAAAGGCCTGGTGTTTCTTTAACAGTTTCACAGCATCAGAACTTTGTTTCTCTTATACAAGCCTCATTTTTAGCTGCACAGAAGAAAACTGCCGGGGCATTTTTCCCCTGATGCTGTGCAAAGCATGATGGGATTTCTGATGTTGTTGCTCTCGTTCTGCTGTTTTGGTGCAAATTTTTTTTTCTTACATTTTGAATTTGAGATTTGAAGCTTAGCGCATGCAGCTGGGAGGGGTTATCAGAACACAGGACAGTTGGAACTGTGTCTCATGCTCCTTGTCACCTCCTTTCAACCAAAAAGATGGCTGCCCCATGACAAAGATGGCTGCCCCCATAAATCACAAACATTTGCCTGTTCTTTTAAAACAGGGTGGGTAAGAGATTATATTACCTATCTATTCTAATTAACATAACTAATGTAACTTAATGACAGTATGTTTGTTTAGGCTGAAGTTCCTCTTTAATATTCACCCCTTCTAGCTGATATATTTAAAGTAAATCCTTGGTAACGGTAATTAAGCCATACTTTTGTCCAAAATGCTCTCTAGACACGGACAGCATCCTTTGTCAACTTTTTTTAAATTTCATCTCGAATATTCTTTAATCACTTTGCATCCAGACCTTGTTTCCCACCAGACAGTTTTGACAGTTTAGCTATGTCCATATTTAATCAGAAATAACTTTATCCCTACTTATGACACAGAAATGAAATATATATTGTTTTTTTCAAGACAAAGTAGGCTTTCATTGTGTGCCATTTCCCTCAAACAATTTTGTTCTCCATGAATTTTAATGGGAAAACAAGGAACAAATAGAAAAAACACATTATTTCTCAGTTTTACCAATTCCAGTTTAAAAATAAAAAGTGCTACTGTAGATAAAAAACACAAATTTTGTTTGGCTATTCTTACCGCTTATCAAAAAACTTAGATTATGTTCCTGTCACAATTTGTGGTGAAGATATTTGATTCTGAAATAATGCTACAGAGAGTATTTTTCACTATGAACTGAGAAAATAAAAGTATTTTTAATGGTAAAAATCATTAGCTGACATATACTGATAATCGGAATACGCTCTTGCCCAACCAAAGCTGGTTTAGTAAATGGGTGAGAGATGTTTTTCAACTTATCACAACTACAATGGCTTTGTCCCCCTTGGTGATACAAATGGCAAATTACATAAAATCTTTTGGTTAATTTTCCCACCACATTGTTTGGGATAAACAATTACGTGCTATTAATAATTTACATATTTGTAACTTTTATGTTTCTCTTGAATACCGTCTATTCTTGTTTTGACGATAACTCTTGTAAATTGAAAGTTATCCTCTGTTTATGTATTTCTTGCATATTTTACCTTCTACAAAACTCAATACAAAATGATTGAAGCAAAAAAAAAAATCAATCTCATTAGCTTAGGAAACATATATTCCTGTTCACCAATTAGTGCTGCATCAGATAGTGCCAAAAATGTGCACAGAGGCATGCCCAATCCTGCACAGCACTGCTTCTGCTACAAGACGTATATTTACTGACTCGTGGCTTAGATAAAGTCACAGAGGACGTAGATATACTGTAGTGGTGGATAAAGTGGTTAAGGTGTCACCTTGGAACTCCTTTTAAAGGATACCCAAGTGACTGTCAAACATAAGTAGTGTTCTTTTTGTTTTACTTGCCTGGGGCTTCTTCCAGCCACCGTAGGCTTCTTAGTCTTTTGCTGTCCTCACGGTTTTTGACCCAGTATAGTGTGTAACTTAGCAAAGCCACGCACAACTGCACATGCGCTGGACTGGTGGGCCACCTCCTTGATCACTCTCTTGTTGCTAGAAGCATTCTGTGTAGCTATGAGTCTTAACATAGTGCATCTGTGCGGAGCACTCCTGGCCACAGGAGTGTGATCAAGGAGGCACGCTGCAGGCCAGCACATGTGCAGTAGTTACAGATGATGAAAAGCAGACACAAGGTTGGGGCAGGGTTGGGTCCCAGTTGGTTTGCCCAGTATGGGACCCAGAAATTTCTGAAGGCGTCCCTGACTGCTTCAAGAGGAACTGTAGTGATAATAACATAATGAATAAAATTGCTTATTGTTTACAATATTAATTTATAGATGATTTAGCCAGTGTTTGCCCATTGTAAAATAATTCCTCTTCCTGGTTTACAGTCTGAGATTTATCAGTGGTGGTGACATCTTTAGTTCTGCCAAGTGATCTGTGCGGAATGTTCGTTACTGAGAGCAAACTGTCAGGACCATGGTCATGACATCACACCGTGGCAGGGGCTTAGCCACAATATTAGCCATACAGACCTCCCTGATGATCTATTTGAGGAAAAGGTAAAGATTTCTCGTGGGAAAGGGGGTATCAGCTACTGATTTGGAAAGAAGTTCAATCCTTGGTTAAAGTTGCTCTTTCAGGTTATGTGACTACATCTTATAAACAAAAATGTTTGCTGCAGTAGCCTAATTTTCTACAAAAAAAGATAATAGGCTCTGTGGCTATTATGTTATCTGATGATACATTTGCATCTAGGCATAGAGATGAACTTATTTTCACACCTTATCAATAAAATGCTTTTTAATCCACCAGCAAGCAAGAAAATAGAATAATTTTGACAGTACTTTATCACCTGCTTTTTTTTACTATTTCAATTGAAAAGTGCTGAAAAGTTATTTTAAAACAGATGATGACAAATTAAAACCTAGGAGAAAAGGTGCATTGCATATGGCCCTATATCCTTAGTGGTACTGACTAAAACTGGAGCTGCTTTGCTGTCAAGTGCTGACTTCCAATGACAAGAACCCTCCGTTTTGTCAGCATCTAGTTTTAGTAAGTTTTCAGTCATCCACTCCTGAAGCTCAGCTAAGCGCAAGTTTATTTATGGAGTAGGGTCTATCACACCATGAGGTCGATTCACAAAAGCGGTCGATTCATAATAACGGTTATCACGTTTTTGTGAATCGACCTCCATGTGTGAATAAGGTACCCTTTAAATTGTACTTAGTGTTATTCACAGTATTGTAACCACGCAGCTTTAAAATAAATCCATATGTAATGTGTCCCCAATTGCACTAAGAGCTGCTTCACTGATACTGAATATATGTGGGAGGAATAATAATAAAAGAAGCAGATGGCTACATGGCTTACTGCTCCTGTCGTTGTCACTATACCCCCACATTCTATCTGCCTTCACTGAGCCGGCTGGCTTGAGTGACGGAATGCTTCACTGGCCCACCCCTGTACCTTTTACCAACTGACCTATTATTAATAAAGTAACTTGAAATGAAAAAATTCATTAAAACGTAGGTTACGTAGTCCAGGGTTGCAGAAAAGTGGTATAGTCACCCAAATTTAAATATTGTAAGGTATTAGGTGGCAAATAGTTGTAAACCATCACCAGGAATCATAAAATTCATAGTGAGGGTTATCGAAATATCTCTGCTTCTCAGACTAATGTTGCAAACTTGTAATAGCAGACTGCTGGGCCCCTTAGGTCTTCCCCAAGTGAATTGTCCCTGGGGCCCTTGCAGAGTATTCAGCATCAATTTTTGCTCTCGTCTTCATTCCCCTTGGCCAGTGGCCACCTCTTCTACGTGACCCTGCTAAGTGTTACATGAGTAAGAAACATGCTGCCGGGTCAAGCGAGGGTTGGTCAGAGGGCCTCATGTTTTTGCCAAGGCCCCAATGTAGGTAGGATTTGCCCTAGGAAGGAGGAACGACGTTTGCTACATGACAGAACATCTTTCGCAGCATGAGTAGGAGAACACGAGTTTTAGGCAACATCATATGGATAATGAGACGAAACATACAGCCCACATGCGCAGACAGACTATTAGGGTCCCAGGATCCGGTGAGTTGTTTACCTTGGAGGGGGGGGGGGGGCACAGTGTGTTTGGAATCCCCCAGGTGGCAGACTGCTATTTCCTCCTGATTTAACAGTTCATATTCTTTGAGGAGTCATTATCCAGAGCGCTACTCTCTGTACTCTCTCATTTTATTGCATCCTGAATAGTGATGAGGACAGAGAGAGATCCACCGCCTGATGCAACTTTCCTCTTATCCCACACTTGCGGGGAGGATTTGTTTTCGTTATCTATATTAAATTGATTTTTGACTTTTAGGTCCTATTGATGTGTGAGCGCTATTAATCATTGTCCTTATATAGGTTAAAATATTACCTGCCTAAAGTATGCACATTATCACCCCTGAGAAGCCAGATAGTTGAAAATTCTTTCTGCTTTTAGGAAGGAAAAATTGCACATGGTTTAGTTGAGCGTGCGTGCGTGTGTGTGTGTGTGTGTGTGTGTGTGTGATATTTGTGTTCCTTTAGGAAATAAATCCCAGTGGCTCCAGGTTTCCATGATTTTACTGATTGTTGCGCTGGAGTTAGGTTTTGGCCAGCTTGCAATTCCTTGTGCCTAAGCAAAGCTCATCTATATGGCGTAAGTAGCAGATGGAGAAGCCTGAAGGCAGACAGATCGTGCCTACATAACTGACCACCAAAGGCACTCCTGTCATTCATGACTGTAAATATTGCTTGTGTAGTTTCATAGTTGATATCATGTGCTGAAGCCTGGGAAGTCCGGACTCCTGTACCTCATATTGTCCAATTTCTGTTCTGAATTCTGACATTAAAATACTTGCCAGAATTCTGGACTGCCAGTAGTATTAAAACATCCTATTGGTCCCTCTTAATGGACCAACAGATGTTTTAAAACATCCGCAGCTAAAAATGCTTGTGCATGCGCACCCGCACGTCCACATGCACACGCACGTGCACTTTAAAGGAAACCTGAAACAAGAAGTGTCTCAGGTTCCATACTTACCTGGGGCTTCCTTAAAGGAGAGGTCCAAGCTAAAAGAAAAATCACAATCCACTTACCTGGGGCTTCCTCCAGCCCCTGGCAGCCGTCCTGTGCCCTCGCCGCAGCTCCAATGGCTCCCGGTGTCCTCCACTGCAGAAGCTGACCTTGCCAGGTCGGCTTCTCCTGCGCTCCACTGCACGTGGTCTAGCCGACATCATCAGGTCTGTACTGCGCAGACGTCGGTGAGATGACGTCGGTGAGATGACGTCGGTGACACCACGTGACCCGCACCGTGGAGCGCAGGAGAAGCCGACCCGGAAGCCGACCTTGCGAGGTCGGCTTCTGCAGCGGATGACACCGGGAGCCACCGGAGCTGCGGCGAGTCCACGTGACCTGCGCCGTGGAGCGCAGGAGAAGCTGACCCGAAAGCCGACCTTGCAAGGTCGACTTCTGCAGCAGAGGACACCGGGAGCCACCAGGGCTGTGGCGAGGGCACAAGACCGCTGCCAGGGGCTGGAGGAAGGCCCAGGTAAGTGGATTTTGATTTTTCTTTTAGCCTGGATGTATCCTTTAAGGTCGCTCGTCCGTTGCTGTCACCCAGGTGGCTCTGCTCCCTGGCAATTAAGCCAGAAAAGCCTGACTGAGTGCAGCTTGCACAGGCGCAGAACACTCCAATGGATGGGAGCGTGATAAGGGAGCTTTTGGGCGTAATTGCTGAGGACCGGAGCCACCCGGGGAGGTGGTGAGGAACGGGTGGCCCTAAGGGGGCTTAAGGAAACCCCAGGTAAGTATGGTACCTGAGACTCTTCTCGTCTCAGGTTCACTTTAAGGCAGGGAACACACTCTGCCATAAGCCCAAAAACCAAACTGATTACATATATAGGTTATGATTTTAACCATGAGAAGCGAAAGAAAAGAATTTGGAGTGTTTGAGAGCTGAGGCCTATGTAATTTGATTTTTTTTTGTGACAAAGTGAAAAAAACTGTAAAAAACATAATTTTCAAAGTTATGATACAATTTCAGTAAAACCGCATAAGTACAAATGTTACAAAATATGTATATCTGAGTAGACCTCTAGTTTTCAGAATGGTGACATTTATGGCTTTTCTTGAGTGTTCAGACACTCCATGGGCTTTTCTAAGAAAGAATGACTGTATTACTTATGGTGCAAGAAAATGGCCTT
The DNA here is from genome assembly GCF_040937935.1 of Hyperolius riggenbachi. Lineage (NCBI taxonomy): Eukaryota > Metazoa > Chordata > Amphibia > Anura > Hyperoliidae > Hyperolius > Hyperolius riggenbachi. The sequence goes on along the minus strand of NC_090657.1, from coordinate 109,490,748 downwards.
GAGAAATAAATTGGTGCTGCTCATGGTTATCAGTGTATTGCGTGTCCAAAAAGCTATCCGATTGTGTATATAGGGTATCATTTTAACTGTGACAATAGAGAGAATAGAACTTGGGGTGTTTGAGAACTGTGGCCTGTGTCATTTGAATTTTTTGTAGCGGCAAACTGAATAAAAAGCTATAAAAATGTTAATTTCATACACACTCTACCAAAATAAAATAGTTGTAAAAAAAACTTCAAAAGTGACAGAATTGAAAAGAGAATACATCTATTATAAATTATAAAAATAAGTTACCTTAGTGACTTAGTGTAACGATCTGCTCTGCTGCCTGCACAGGCAGACAGCTGTTTGTCCATTCCTTAAGTCTGAGGGCTGCAGGTCTCTGGAAAAGAGACCTGCCCGTGCTTTGCAGGTTTCTGACCTGCTCTGCTGCTGAGCAATTTGCATACACTTGTCATGCAAACGGCCTAGCTGCCTCCTTTGAAGGCTTGCAGTATAAATACCATGTGATCCCAGAATCCTTTGCTGCTCATAGAGGTTTGTTCCTGCTGGACTCACCTGGAGTGTCAGCCACTGCTATCTTAGTATAGTTAATTCTTGGGGAGTGCTCCTTGCATTCCTAGTTAATGCAGTCAGTTTGTGTATATTTGTACTGCTTATTCTGTCCTGTCTTGTCTGCCGCGATTGCGCTGTCGCCAGCGGCGGTTGATAGCGAATAGCTCTGTCTTGTTTGGATCGCACTAGCCTCTAGCGGTAGCGGCTGTGGATCCTTCTGATCTGAGTTCCTGGAGTGTAAGCTGGAGCAGCGGTTGCTACTGGCTACCTCATTTGTCTGTTTGTGCTCATTTGTGTTACTTGTGGCTAGTTAGGGTGGCACGCTTATCACTGGGCGCCTATCGCGCGGTGATCATGTCTTAAACGCGTTCGCTGTTGCGAATGAGTGCGGTGTTCGCGTTTAGCTAGCGTTTGTTATTTTCTTTATCCTCTGATTGTTGTTTGCTGTGCCTTTGCTACTCTCTTGCTCTGTCCTGCTCAGTCTGGTGTCACTATTTGGCAATCGCCATTCTTGCGATTGCGTTCCCCCTTAGTTTCCGCCATTGTGTGTTCACCGTCGCTGGGTGGCGACTAGTTTGGTGGACACACATTGATTCTGTCTCTATGCTCTCTCTCTTTGGGGGCTATCTTGCCTTGTGTTGCTTCTCTTCGTACAATTTCCATCTGGCATTTGTGGCAGCGCAGAGGGTTTATTCCTCTACACTCCACAGCTCAATCTGCCGGTGGGAATTCCCCTCTACTGGTGCTTGCACCAAAAGCTGGGTTCCATTATTTTGACACGCTTGTGGAGGACTTCCGCAGTGTCAGCGCACATCTTGTGCGCTGACCACGGAGATATCCCACAATCGTTACACTTAGCTTTTTAAATATGTATGTCATGAGGGTGTATTACTCATATTTTTGCTAATAAGGGCTTGTAATCATTGGTAGTGTGCAATGAGAAAATGAAAACCACATCAAAGAAAAAATACACCTTTATTTCTAAATAATATATTGTCACCATACTTTGTACTAGGGATATATTTCAAATCTTGTGATAACCAGGACAAATAGGCAGATAAAATGTGTGGGTTTTATGTACAGTACCATTCTGTATTTTAAAACTATAGGGGATGGAATTGGAGAAATTGTGTATTTTTTCATTTTTTCCCCTTATTTTTCCCTTTAAAATGCATAGAAGGTAAAGTAATTACTGAAAACAAATATCACCCCCATAAAGCCTAATTTGTGGCAAAAAAAGGTATAGATAATTTTGTTGTGATAAGTATTGAAAAAGTTATTGGCGAATGAAAAGCAGGAGGAGAAGCTGACAGGTAAAAATTGCTGTGGTCCATTAGGGTAAAAGCCCTTGGGGGTTAAGTAGTTAAACAGATTTTTGAACAGCTTGTGTTTCAAGATCAGGTGGGCCTAATCCCTACCCACTCTACAAAATTAAATGTAAGGAGGTTGTTTGTAAACTTGCAATATCCCCATCAGAACACTCACATTCAGATTCTATTAGCTTTTTTTTTTTTGAATGTATATTTTTTATTGAAAATTTTTCATAGAAAAACAAACAGCTGTGCCTGCCAACCGTGGCGGCACCAAAACATTTATAACATAACTGTTGACATAGCTATTCTCCCTTCTGGTTAAGTGCATAGGCAGTAACAAGATATCTTCTTGCTTTGGCCCATGATTCTAACAAGAAACATCATAACATAGGATAACAGACAGTTATACCAAAAGAAAAGAGACCTGACTCAGGTGCGTCTCCCCGCGAAACTCCAGTAGGGATCGTGGTAGCACAATAGTTATCACTCATCGAATTTGAGCTTGTAGTGTGAGATCCAGCAGGACCATATTTTTTAAAAATGTTTAGGGCATTTTCTTTTGAGGTATATGGGCTTAATGATAGCTAGATCTTTATGAACATATGACAACCAGTCTTTTTTGGTGGGAGGTAAAGGTTGCTTCCATCGGAGTATAATCATCTTTCTAGCATATGCTATAAGGGACCTGTAGGCCTGCATTTTGTGACTGGAGAGTGCATTTTCAGCCAGACACCCCAGAAAAAGTTGTTCAGGGTTTAGATCAAACGCTGTTCCAAACACTTGTAAAAGTTTTGAGTGTATCTGTGACCAATAAGAGCAGATACATGGGCATAGCCACACCATATGGAAAAAATCTGCACCCGGGTGCTGGCATCTGCCACATCTTCCCGATGCAGCAGGGTCAATTTTACATAATTTAGCTGGAGAGAGATAACTCCTATGTAGGAATTTTAGTGCAATAAGGCGGTCCTGTGCTGCCACGCTTACTGTGACAAAATAGCCCAAAACGGTATTCCACGTTTCGGGTGTCAAGTCTGGGATGTCTGTCTGCCATGCCAGGAGTAACTTGTCCATTTTGGCCTGTCCTTTAGGAGGAAATGTTTTATATATGACGGAAACCACATGTTCTAGATCTTTTTTTATAAGTTCCCCCTCAGTGGTATGGGTTTGCACCAATAGTGTTCTATTTCCCTTTAAGAATTGTGCCCCAAAGGCGTGCTGCAATTGCACATACCTAAAGTACATATTATTACCTAGGTTAGTATCCTGTTTAAGAGAAGGGAAGGATCTAAGTTGGTGGTCATCCGTTATATCTTTTAATTTATAGATTCATGGTCCGCCCAGATTTTGGGATCGGGCACTGTTAAGAATTCGTGCAATGAGGGATTCATCCATAGTGGGGTATATGGAGATATCTGTCCGGGTTGGTGTGAGACTTTGTTTATTTTTTCCCATATTTTAACTGTTACTAACATGTTCGGCGTGGCTCAGGGGATTTGTCTGCTCCCTCTATATGGTAAGGTGGAAAGGGCCAAAAAGGATCCCATTATCTCTGCCTCTAGGGCGGTTGCTGGATTAGTTGGGGACTGCTCAAACCACCACCGTACAGTAACCACAGCTGATGCCCAGTAGTAATGCTCAAAATCTGGCAGCCCAATGCCCCCACTGGTTTGGTCTCACTGCAAAGTGGATAGTGCTATACGTGGGTTCTTGGGGTACCATAACAAGGATGTAACCACTTTGTTAATAGTTTGAAAGTATTTGGCTGGGATATACACGGGGCTATTCCTAAAGTAATACAAACATTTTGGAAGCATATTTATTTTGATAGCATTGGCACGCCCCAGCAGAGATAATGGGAGGCATTGCCATACCTTACATTTCTGCCTGAGTTTAGATAGAATTGGGTCTAGATTGAGAGTATAATAATCGTTGATGTTTCTAGTGACTTTTATCCCCAAATAAGTGAATTCCTTAACCCATTGGAGTGGGATAGGGGCTGGAAGTATTGGTATTTGTCCATCTAGTCACTAGTAGTAGTAGTAGTAGTAGGGAACCTATGGCTCGGGAGCCAGATGTGGCTCTTTTGATGGCTATATATGGCTCACAGACAAATCAGTAGGGGTTGATTCACTAAGCTACACTGCTCAAGCAGCACAGCTTAGTGTAGCAGCGCAAGTACAATTTTTAAAGTAGGTACACTACTGCTGTAGCATGCACTACTAACTTACTTGCGCCCCCCCCCAAACTAGCGGCTGCTCCAATTGTCCCTCCCTAGACCCTTTCAGGTCCAGTGACTTTGTAGGATGAGATTTCGGCACTTTGATTGGCCCAATAGGCTGCCTATCACTTGACAGTCAGCCTATTGGGCCAAAGTGCGTGGCTCTCGTCCTACAAAGCGAATCAACCCCCAAGTCAGCTAGCTAATTGTCTGGTAAATTGCTGATATTGCTGAAATCCAAGTGAAGCTAAAGACATGTCTGACACTGCCCCTGCCTGGAGGATCTACTGTATGCACATCACAATGGCAACAGGGACAGCCCTCTGCTGTGCATGCACACTGTCCCAGTTTGAAACATATTGTATGGCTCTCACGGAATTACATTTTAAAATATGTCGCATTTATGGCTCTCTCAGCCAAAAAGGTTCCTGACCCCTCCTGGTCTAGTGGCATAATAGTTGATTTGTCCCAATTTACCTTAAACCCTGAGAACTTGCCGTATCCCTTAATAATTTCTAATGCCCCAACTACCGTGTTTCCCCTAAAGTAAGACATCCCCTGAGAATAAAACCTAGCAGGAATTTCAAGAATGCTTGAAATGTAATACATCCTCCAAATTGAAGCCCTAGATAGGCAGCAGCCCACATGACACCAGCAAGTCACGCTCAATACAAAGCCTGGATACAGGAGAGCAGCAGTATAATGTGAGTTCTACACAGTCCTATATATGTGTCAGGAAATTTGTGTTTTTGTTGGAGCCAGCCCTTCTGATCTGTTGTGTGACAAGCATCAGCAGCACTTCACCTTTTCACCTCTTCCCAGGACACACACACACAGCTTATCCTGTGCTCGGGGGAGCCTGACAGTTCTCTGCCTGCAAGAAATAGACTCTTAATTACATGATCAGCATAATTAATTTCTTGTAATTCAGAGCCAATATCTGCAAACCACAAGCTCTGTGTATGTTGCACATGGCATACAGTATGTACATTTTATATAGGAAAGCTATCAGTGTTTGCCAAAAAATAAGACATCCTCTGAAAATAAGCCCTAGCACATCTTTTAGAGCAAAAATTAATATAAGACAGTGTCTTATTTTCGGGGAAACACGGTAGTGAGGGGCCAGAATCTGATAAATATAATAGGTCATCGGCATAGAGTGAGAGTTTTTCAATCCTAGCACCATATGCAAGGCCCCTAACTGATGCGCTATTTTGTAAGAGTATAGCAAGAGGTTCCACGACCATGGCAAATAAGGTAGGCGACAGAGGGCAGCCCTGTCGTGTTCCTCTAAAGAGTGAGAAGGGAGCCGACACCGAGAGGCCCATGCGTACTCTGGCCCTCGGTGTGGTGTAGAAGGTCCTGAACCAGCCAACAAATTTGTCACCTAGCCCAAAGTGCAGCAGTGTCTCCCAAAGGAAGTTCTAATCCACCACGTCGAAGGCCTTTTTACGCGTCGAGCGATACTGTGATGTGATCGCCCGGTTGGTCATGAGTGACCGCTAGGTTGGTCATAAGCCTTCTTAGATTAATGTCTGTCCCTTTCCCGGGGATAAATCCTGATTGGTCAGGATGTATAAGCTTTGTAATTAACGTGTTTAGCCGAATAGATAATATTTTCGCCAGTATTTTATAATCTTGATTTAGCAGTGAGATAGGTCTGTAGGACTTGCATAGGGTGGGATCTTTTCCCTTTTTGGGGAGAACAGTAATCAGAGCCTCGCACATGGATCCAGGGAGGTTATTATTTTCAAGGATATACTTGAATGTTTTTTGTAAGTATGGGACTATATCTTTGCTGTATTTTTTATAAAATTCTGCCGGCAGGCCATCAGCACCAGGTGCTTTAGCATTAGGCAGACCTTTAATGACATCTCATATTTCCTCTCTGGTGACATCCGCTTCCAGAAAATCTCTGTCATCAGCAGACAGCCTCGGAAAGGAAATTTTCCCCAGGAATTCCTCCAGCTGTGTTCTGGTATAATCCGTGTCTGAAGTGTACAAAGTTTGGTAATAATGGAGAAATTCCTCATTAATATCCCCAGGTAAAGTTAGTATATCACCAGCAGAGTTTTTAATAGCTCCAATATGACATATTTGTCTTTCTTCCCCTATTAGGTAGGCCAAGAGTTTACCCGTCCTATCCCCTTGCTCATAAATTCTCATGCGGCGCGCTGATTCTACCCTTGTAGTGGCTATTAATTGTCTGTTTGACAAGTGCGCTAGTGCCACCTGCCAGTTGTCGTACGTATTTTTAGTTTTGTGGTTTAGAAAGGCTTTCTCTGCTGCCTCAGCAGCTTGTTCTGCATTGTATAGGATAACTCTATCCTGGAACCTAGCTTCAGATATTGTTTTGATGTAATTACCCCTGGTGACTGCCTTATAGGCATCCCATACCACTGAGGGGGCGGTGGAAAGGTCATTAAAGCGCCAGTATTCTTCTAGAGGCTGTCTCATACCCAGCACCACAAGATTCTATTAGCTTTAGATACTAGTAAAGCTTTTGACACGCTTACTTGGCAGTATTTGCAGTCAGTCCTAGAGGTGTTTGGGTTTGGCTTGGGGTTCAGAAAGTGGTTCTGTATATGTATATTGAGGATAAATAGATACTTATCTGCCCCGTTTTCCATAAACAGAGGTACCCTGTCAAGGGTGCCCTCTTTCAGTCCTGTTATTTGCATTGGCTATGGAATCTCTAGCTGCCTTTATCCGTGAAGATCCTGGTATAGCTGGCTAAGTGATAGAGTCCACAAAAAAATATCACTTTATACGGACAATGTTTTAGACAGGTTCGCTTTCTAGATGGCCTATTGTTACTTCTGCTTATCGGTAGCCATGTAGTGGTAATTCCACTCTGTTAGCCACCAGTTGTCATCCACAACATACTATACATGGAATTCCCATAGGGGAACTCGCTCGGATAGTGAGAAACTGCACTGACACTGAACTTTTGTTTAGTGACATAGCAGAAATGGGAAAAAAAAAGTCTTAAAGAACATAAATATCCAGATTGGACTTTGAAAAGAGCGAAAAAGAGAGTATTAACCAAATACAGGGCAGAGCTTTAGAAGGGATTCTGCAGACCTAGTCCAAGGGAAACTAATAGGTTACTTACCTTCTCCACTGCCTACAGTTTGGAGTTTAATAGTATTGTTGACATCATAAAAAAATGCCTTCTGGTGCTATATGGTGATTCTGATTTGATTCCAATAGTAGATTTGTGAGCAGAAAAGCACCAACTTTGAGCTATGCCCTGTCTCCAAGCTTGTATGAGGATGGTGCCCGTGCCAGTGGTGCTGCTTGGTTACATTAATAGGGCTCGTACAGATGTGGTGTTAGAACCTGTAGGTACTGCGGGGTCCATTCAATAAGCAGAACTGCAGTGTCTTACAGCAATGGCAGGTCATTTCAGCTCAAACAATATATAAATTGTGGCACAAAGGGTGGTGTTTAATCAATTGGGGTTTGTGTTGCAAGCAAAATGTGGGCTGCACTACTAGGCCCTTGTGAGCTAGAATTGAAGAGCACTATTGCGGTGCGACTAACCCTTTATGCACAAACTTGTCCAATGTGGCTAAACACTTTCGTTCATGCCATAACGGAGATGTGACACACTTTACGTTTCAAGGTTTTGAAAGAGTCCCCCTTGACTCCAGAGGAGGCGACTTCCAGAGGAGACTGTTGGAGTGGGAGGTGCAGTGGATTTTTTTCATATGGGGACAAGAGAACCTATGGGCCTAAACTACAGATGGGACGTCAACTTGTTCTATTAGTCCCCAGGTATCTCTGATGTACTATCACAATCTCCTGAGGCAGTTTGATTGGTATGTGGCCCTGATCTGGAGCATCTATACGTGTGTGTGTGTGTGGGGGGGGGGGGACTGGCCTTGTATGGGTAAATACATTTTCTTAGTGCTGGTTCACACAGACACTTGGTGGGTGTTTACCACCGGCGGCCGGGATTCATCGTTAAACACTCCCATTCAAGTGAATGAGAGCGTTTGCAGCTGACTTTTTCTGGTGTTTGTGTGAATACGGCGTTCTGGTCCCGATTATCCCCGTTGTTTGAGATGACCCAGGATGCTACATTTGAGTGCCGGGGGTTAATTAACTGCCGCGACTGGTGTCCCCCTGAGGGGATGAAAGATGGCAATTGCGACGGGAGGCCGCCGAGGGCCCAAGCGAGGCGCCGCCGAGACACTGTTGAAAGAGATGCGGTTGGAGGCAGGGTGGACATCTGTGTGGGCCAGCCCCTACATTCTTAGGATTCATGCTCTCTCCCTTTTTTTGTTGTTATCCTGTTTTATTTTACATATTATACATTTTTGTATGTTATTCGCATGTCATTCTATTGAGGATATGCTGGTGAACTGCCATCTGCTAAATAATATCATCATTCTGTACATTTGGATCCTTTATGTATACATTTTTGTAACTTTTATGACATTATGCTGGGGGAGGGCGGTGTTTCTGGTCAACATACAGTGCTGCCCCTAATTATTCATACCCCTGGCAAATTTTGACTTAGTTACTTTTATTCAACCAGCAAGTCATTTTTGCCGGGAAATCACATAGGTGTCTCACAAAAGATAATAAGATGATGTACAAGAGGCATTTGTCAGGCTTGTCTGGTTACCTGCTATAAGTCAGGCTGTATGCCCATATGACTAACCTATAGCCCAGCCCTAACGCTTGTGGAAACTCCAACCTACTACAAACTACAATATCCTGCAGGCAGATGTAGCATACAAACTGACAGACAGCAATCACCAAACATAAAAATGAGCAATGCAAACACAGTATACTTAATAGTCACCTGAGGTCTATAGGCTGAGGCAGTCCAGATGATGGCAAGATAGCAGGCAGTGGCTGAAGTATAATCACTAGACAGATGCGTGGTCAATAACAGGCCAGAGTCAATACAGGCAGAGTTCATGGAAGTCCTTTTTACAAGCAGGGGTCGATGCAGGCGTTGAACCCATCAGTGTGCAGTGTCCGTTGGATTGTCTGCCTTGAGACATTGCCCCCAGCAGAGCCCAGGTTTACCAGGATGGCCTTGGTGGTGATCCTTGGATTTTTTTTCACCTCTCTCACTATCCTCCTGGCCAGCACAGGTGTCACTTTTGGCTTCCAACCACGTCCTCTGAGATTTTCCATAATAATACTTTGCACTGTCCCCACTGGAACTTGAAAACATTTATAAATAATCTTGTAGCCTGATTTGTGAGCAGTCACAATGCGCAGCTGCAGGTCCCCACTGAGCTCCTTTGTCTTAGCTATGACTGTCCACAATCCAACTGCAGAGAGCTGCTGTTTTTCACCTGTTGAGTTGATTAAAACAGCTGTTCCCAATTATTCAGGGTAATTGGGATGCTTTAGAACAGTTTGGACTTTATGGAATGGTATAGAACTGTGGATTTTCCACAGACTGTGACAGTTTGTGAAGGTTATGAATAATTTTGGACTGGACACTTTTTGCTCAAATGTAAATAAACGCTGAGAACATTTTTTTTTCCACAATAAAGCCTCTTGTACATAGTCTTATTATCTTTTGGGAGACACCTATGTCATCTACCATCCAAAAATCACTTGTTGTTGAATAAAAGTAACTTTAAAGGGACACTACAGCGAAAAACTATAAAATTTAAAATATGTGCAAACATATAGAAATAAGAAGTACATTTTTTTTCTAGAGTAAAATGAGCCATAAATTACTTTTCTCCTATGTTGCTGTCACTTACAATAGGCAGTAGAAATCTGACAGAAGTGACAGGTTTTGGATAGTCCATCTCTTCATAGGGGATTCTCAGCAAGGCTTTTATTCTTTATAAAGATATTCCCTAAAAAGGATTTAAACAATGATGCTGGCTAGCTTCCCTGCTCGCTACACAGTTTTTTGGCAGTTGGACAGAGCAACTGCCATTCACTAAGTGCTTTTGAAAATAAATATATCCCTGAGAATCCCCTATAAAGAGATGGACTAGTTCAAAACCTGTCACTTCTGTCAGATTTCTACTACCTACTGTAAGTGACAGCAACATAGGAGAAAAGTAATTTATAGCTCATTTTACTCTGGAAAAAATGTACTACTTATTTGTATATGTTTGCACATTTACATACAGTGGCTTATAAAAGTATTCAGCCCCGTTGAAGTTTTCCACATTTTGTCACATTACTGCCACAAACATGAATCAATTTTATTGGAATTCCATGTGAAAGACCAATACAAAGTGGTGTACACGTGAGAAGTGGAACGAAAATCATACATGATTCCAAACATTTTTTACAAATCAATAACTGCAAAGTGGGGTGTGCGTAATTATTCAGCCCCCTTTGGTCTGAGTGCAGTCAGTTGCCCATAGACATTGCCTGATGAGTGCTAATGACTATATAGAGTGCACCTGTGTGTAATCTAATGTCAGTACAAATACAGATGCTCTGTGACGACCTCAGAGGTTGTCTAAGAGAATATTGGGAGCAACAACACCATGAAGTCCAAAGAACACACCAGACAGGTCAGGGATCAGGCTACAAAAAGATTTCCAAAGCCTTGAAAATCCCACAGAGCACTGTTCAAGCGATCATTCAGAAATGGAAGGAGTATGGCACAACTGTAAACGTACCAAGACAAGGCCGTCAACCTAAACTCACAGGCCGAACAAGGAGAGCGCTTATCAGAAATGCAGTCAAGAGGCCCATGGTTACTCTGGACGAGCTTCAGAGATCTACAGCTCGGGTGGAGGAATCTGTTCATAGGACAACTATTAGTCGTGCAATGCACAAAGTTGGCCTTTATGGAAGGGTGGCAAGAAGAAAGTCATTGTTAACAGAAAGCATAAGAAGTCCCGTTTGCAGTTTGCCACAAGCCATGTGGTGGACACAGCAAACATGTGGAAGAAGGTACTCTGGTCAGATGAGACCAAAATTGAACTTTTTGGCCAAAATGCAAAACGTTATGTGTGCCGGAAAAGTAACACTGCACATCACTCTGAACACACCATCCCCACTGTCAAATATGGTGGTGGCAGCATCATGCTCTGGAGGTGCGTCTCTTCAGTAGGGACAGGAAAGCTGGTCAGAGTTGATGGGAAGATGGGTGGAGCCAAATACAGGGCAATCTTGGAAGAAAACCTCTTGGAGCCTGCAAAAGACTTGAGACTGGGGCGGAGGTTCACCTTCCAGCAGGACCACGACCCTAAACATAAAGCTAGGGCAACAATGGAATGGTTTGAAACAAAACATATCCATGTGTTAGAATGGCCCAGTCAAAGTCCAGATCTAAATCTAATAGAGAATCTGTGGCAAGATCTGAAAACTGCTGTTCACAAACTCTGCCCATCTAATCTGACTGAGCTGGAGCTGTTTTGCAAAGAAGAATGGGCAAGGATTTCAGTCTCTAGATGTGCAAAGCTGGTAGAGACATACCCTAAAAGACTGGCAGCTGTAATTGCAGCAAAAGGTGGTTCTACAAGTATTCTAAGTATTGACTCAGGGGGCTGAATAATTACGCACACCCCACTTTGCAGTTATTTATTTGTAAAAAATGTTTGGAATCATGTATGTTTTTCGTTCCACTTCTCACGTGTACACCACTTTGTATTGGTCTTTCACTTGGAATTCCAATAAAATTGATTCATGTTTGTGGCAGTAATGTGACAAAATGTGGAAAACTTCAAGGGGGCCAAATACTTTTGCAAGCCACTGTATTTTCGCTGTACTGTCCCTTTGAGTCAAAACTTGCCAGGGGTATGAATAATTATGGGCAGCACTGTATATACAAATGTTTGTACAAAGTTGTCACTTAAGCTACGACTAAGGACCCAGGAGGGCTAGAAACGCATCGGCTTTTGCGCTGCCATGTACCACTGTTGTACCTTTTAATGATGATCGAATAAAAATATGCATTTTTAATATGATGGAGTGCAGACAACTTTGCTTCATATCCCGGGTAAAATTTGTAAAGTCACCCCTAATACCACAGATGCCTGTTGGCACTGCAGTTTTAGTCCAGGCACTTTTAGACGTATCGCGGGACGGTGCTAGTAAAAAAGGGCGCACAGGGATAGTGGACAAAAAGATTGCCATAGACTGCAATGCAAAATAACGGCTATTCGGCGCCCGACAGGAAAAAAGGGCGCCCGAAAAATAGCGGTTACAGGGATTGTGTTAACAAAATTTTTCGTTTACAGAATAAGGTTTATAACAAATATCGTTTACAAGTTCGTTTTGAGTTTGTGTTATAGTTATTTTTTCGTTTTTAAATTTCGCTTATATCAGTTTTTACTTATTATTTAGTTTAAAAATGTCGCTTACAAAAGTATAACAACTAATTTTTCGTTTACACTTCTTTGATCATTTAAAAATTAGTTTACTTATACTTATAATGCGTTGATTATAGTTACTAAAATATCACTTTTAATATTACTCTTATTTTAAGGTTGTTTTTTACACTTCTAATGCGTTGATTGTAGTTACTAAAATATCGCTTTTAATGTTACTTTTATTCTAAGATTTCTAATGCTTGTAAGGCTATCTCTTGTATTGTATATATTTATATATACTTTTCTCTATTTATAATATTAATGTATACGTGAGTTTAAGGCTATTTTAAGGCTTTTAAGGATTAAATATATTATTGTTTATATGTGTTTAGGGTGTTTGTGCGGTGGGGATGGTTAGGTTTAGGCATTACAAGGGGGGTCTGGGGGTCTAGGGGTTAGGGATAGGTACAGGGAGGGTTAGGTATAGTTACAGTATAATATATGCAATCAGGGGGTGTTTAGGGTTAGGCACCACCAGGGGGTGGTTAGGGTTAGGCACCACCAGGGGGTGGTTAGGGTTAGGCACCACCAGGGGGTGGTTAGGGTTAGGCACCACCAGGGGGTGGTTAGGGTTAGGCACCACCAGGGGGGTCTTAGGGTTAGGCACCACCAGGGGGGTCTTAGGGTTAGGCACCACCAGGGGGGTCTAGGGGTTAGGGATAGGTACAGGGAGGGCTCTCTGTGAGAGTAAGGTTAGGTATAGTTACAGCACAATATATGTAATATATACAATTTATTAAATTATATATATTTAAACAAAGAGGGGGTTAGGGATAGGGAGAGATCTGTGTGAGCCTACAGTTTGGTATAATTACAGTAAAATATCTGTAAAACCTACCATTGCATTGCTATGCTTAATACAAGTGTAAATATCGTTTTTGTTATAGACGATATTTGACGTTTTTTTCAGAATTCGTTTGTTGCTATAGACGGTATTTTGCCTTTTCATTTCCGTTTATTTAACCTATTTAGCACTAAATTTTCGTTTACAACCCCTTAAAAGAAAAATATGGTTTTGCATTAAAACTTAAAATTTCGGCTATACCCCGCGCCCTTTTTTCCAGGCTCCCTTTTTTGATACACGCGTGCTGGGACTGCCCACTTATACAATCCTTTTTGTCCAAGGATCTCTCCTTTATGGAGGAGAAGTTAAATCCCCCAATAATTTCCTCCTTTTAAAGTGTGTATACTGGGGATGGTAAAGGGTCTTCCGTTCAACACTCACTGTAAATGAAATCACTGTTCGTTTACGCCAAGAAAACCATTGCCCTGTAATGGAAGAAAAGTTCGACTTCACCACTTCATTACTATCTGAATCAATCTTGTTAGTTCCATCCTCCCATTATAGAAATTGACATGGCAACTGCGGGGTGCTCACAATAAATTTCACAAAGCCAGGGAACACCTGATGCCCTGAGTCAGTTTCTACCATACCTGATGCCAAGTATAATTGATTCCTTATAGACACAACATGCTAATTTGTTATGGTTGTGCTAGTCTGTGGACTTCCTTCTATTATTGTGCCTATAAATGGTACAATTTCTTTTTTTTTTTTTATAAGATAATTTTGTTCGATTATTCCGCTTGATTGAATCTAAATATTTTTCCAACATGTCTGATCGTATTTTTATAAGAAAAAAAACAAACCTGGATAACCATTTGTTTTTCTTGATCTAAAAAAGATTATTTTCGACTCTCATTCGATTTGATCTATTTGGTTGAATAATCGGGAAAATCGAACTTTTGTTTTGTACCGTGTATGGGCACCATTAGTTAGATGTTTCTTACTGAATGCTCCTCATTTGGTACTTTACTGAGGCCAAATCTGGATGTGATCTCTAAATAGGTGTATACCCCTTGTCTGCAATGCACTGGATCTATCTTAAGACATGTATTTATCACATATACCTTTGGTTTGTTCAGCTGTACTTAATTTCCACCCTGCACTGTCAATTGGGGTATGTTGTGTTGCCCTAATGTTTTGTTGTCTCTTTTCAAAACAATAAAAAGATTTTCAAGTTGATGATATGTCATTTTCATTAGGTGAACTCTCATTTTTAAAAGAGAGAGATTCTTCTATTTTCTGTCATGTCACCTGTCTGAGATTTACAGGTTCCTTGTTTCTGGTGAGCTGCTGTGACTATATGTGAGAGCTGGCTCACGTGCTGTATCTATAGCAACTAACTGTTTAGTCCTTCTCTCTGAATGCAATGCTCGGCTGTTCCTGATGTCACACCTGAGCAATGTGATAGGAAAATTTAATTTACTCAGACTGGAAGCATTTTAACTGTAGCAAAATAAAGTCTACGAAGCACCAGACAGTCATGTCCTACTATACTTAAATTTTGCCTAATTCTAACTAGGCATGGGCTCTCAAAATTGTTTAAATTAATTTTGCGCAGAAAAGTGTGGTTTAAAGTCTGAGGCTAGATTCACAGTGGGACGTTGCGTTTTGATGCCACGTTAAAGTCGCACCGCAAGCTTACAACGCAACGCGCCCAAAAAGTGGCAACGCAGCGTTACCGTCACATACAGCAGATACAGTAAAAAATACAGGCAATGAAAAGTATGCTTCCAAGTCATTACTGAGCATGTGCAAACAGTCCAACGCAGCTAATAACGTGTATAACGCACTGCATGCAGTACTTTTACTTAACGTGCAGCGTTAGTCACTAACGCAACGTGTGCACTGTGAATGGGGCATTGATTTTTCATTGCAGTGAGTTATTCTGCGTTAAATGCTGTTTTAACGTGCGACTTTAACGTCCCACTGTGAACTTAGCCTGACAAATTTAGAGGGAAAAAACACTCTGCCTTCACCTATCCCCTGCTTAATTTATCTGTGACAATTTATACCCAGAGGTGGCCATTTAAGTGTACTCACATTGTGCATTTGTCCATTGGAGGATATAAACTGTTAGAATTTAAGTATTATATGATTGAATTTGTAGGCCTCAGTTACTTTAACTGAGGTTAGTTAAAATACTTGATTTGCAGAGTATGCCTTTAAAGAGGATTTCTAGAAGCACTGAAGAACAGTGTGATACAGGAACACCCAAGGCTGTATCAGAGATATCCAGTGCAGTGGCCAGACCAGCTGGCGACGATCAACATAAACATGAGCCATTGTTATGAAAATATTCTCACAAGAACATTAAACAAATGGCCTCTTCAGAACAAGATGACATTTCTTAAAACTAGGTGATAGTTCGGGCATGCGCAGTAAAGACCTTGCCTGTCATTATATCACAAGGTTTTACCAGCCAATAGCAGGTGATGAGGTCCTGCTCAGATGATGTCATATTTAACTCTTTAGTGGTCGGTACTAAAGCAGCTGAGGGGCTCCAGAGAGCCACTCTTGACTACTGCTGCTTCTTCTGATGTCTGGCTGATGACTTCCACCCTTTACTTTTATTTGTAATGTATTATCATATTATCTGTAACGATTGCGGAATCGTTTTCGTGGTCAGCGCACAAGATGCGCACTGACACAACGAAAACCCTCCACAAGCGTATAAGGGGGGAACCCAGCTTTGGTGCAAGCACCAGTAGAGGGCAATTCCCACCGGCAGATGGCGCTGTGGAGTGCAGACGAGTACAACCGCTGCACGCCCACAGATGCCAGAAGGGGATTGTACAGATCAAGACAATGCGGGGCTGAACAGCCCTTAAAGAGAAAGAGCACAGGTACAGGATGAATGTGTGTTCACCAATCTAGTCGTGATCCTGCGACGGTGAACACACCTCAGCAGAAACAGTAGGAACGCAATCGCGAGAGAGGCGACTGCCAGAGGTGACACAAGGCTGAAGCAAGACAGGGCACGAGAGTAGCAAAGGCACAGCAAACGACAATGAGAAGTAACGAAAATAAACGCTAACTAAACGCGAACACCGCACTCATTTGCAACAGCGAACACGTTTACTGTGCGGTCTCCGCGTGTTAAAGCGGAATATAACCCTGCATTTCAACTTTGCTCTAAAACATTATTTACAGTATATTATATGCAACCAGCATTTTTTTTTTACTAGACCAGCATTGGAAGGGTTACACAGGGCTTTAAAGTTCTTGGAGATTTCTGCAGACGCATTCGAACTTGAGAGAGATACATTTTGTTTACATAAATGTATCTAAGTGTTGAATGTGACTCATCTCTCTCACTGAGAAGGAGTTGGAGGACAGCCAAAGAGTGTGTAACATTTCTAAATATATACATATAACTAAATAGAATGTAACTATCTGAACGTCTGCATATCTCTCCACGGAACTTAAAACCTCTGTGTTTAACCCTTCCAATGCTGGTCTAGTAAAAAAAATACTTTTTGCATATAATATGCTGTAAATAATGTTTTAGAGCAAAGTTGAAATGCAGGGTTATATTCCGCTTTAAGCACAACAGAGACAAGCACGCCTAACTAACTACCGACAGACAAACTCGAAACAAAGAACGCGAGTGCTTGCTTAGCGGTTACCTCACCGAGCCTACAGCAAGCGTTCGTATCAGACAAGACAGACAAACGGAAAACAGGAATACGAGAGGAAAGATCCACTGCTCTTTCCGTCAGAGTGAGTGCGATCTAAGCTCAGGAACAAGAAAACCGATCAGAAGGATCCTGTAATGATCTGCTCAGCTGCCTGTGCAGGCAGGCAGCTTTTTGACCATTGTTTAGGTTTGCACGCTGCAGGACTCTGGAAAGGAGAGCTTCTGTCAGTTTTGCAGCTTATGTTTGCTGAGGAATTTGCATATGTTGTCATGCAAATTGCCTGGCCACATTCATTGGAGGCGTGTACTATAAGTACTATGTGTTTCCCACAATGCTGGGCTGGTCATAAGGATTCCTTCCTGTGAAACACTCCTGGAGGAGTGTCAGCCTTTCTCTTTGTTTGAAGTTCAGCTTAGAGTAACTCCTGAAACTGCGCTAGGCAGGTTCCCCTAATGCAGTTAGGATTGCTTATCTGTTTTGTTTGTTCTGTTGCGATTGTCCTGTCCCAGCGGTGGTCGACAGGAAATCGTTCTAAACTCTGTTCTTGGAGTATAGCTGGTGCAGTGGTTGCTACCAGCTATCTCTTCTGATCTGTCTCACTTGGATCGCACTAGCATCTTGCGCTAGCGCTGTGGATCCTTCTGTTCTGTCTCCTTGGATCGCGCTAGCCACTTTCCGCTAGTGCTGTGGATCCTTCTGTTCTGCCTTCCTGGATCGTACTAGTATCCCGTGCTAGTGCTGTGGATCCTTCTGTTCTGCTACGCTGTACCTGGATCGCACTAGCATCCTGCGCTAGTACTGTGGATCCTTCTGTTCTGTCTTCCTGGATCGCGCTAGCCACTTTCGCTAGTGCTGTGGATCCTATCTCTCGCTTGTCCCTGTTTTCGTGTGTCTGTCTTGTCTGCTACGAACGCTTGCTGGAGGCTCGGTGAGGTAACCGTTAAGCAAGCGCTCGCGTCCTCTGTTACATGTTTGTCTGTCAATGGTTAGTTAGGCGTGCTTGTCTCTTTTGTGCTTATCACGTGGAGACCGCGCATGAACGCGTGTACTGTTGCGAATGAGTGCGGTGTTCGCGTTCAGTTAGCGTTTGTTATTTTCTGTATCTCCTCATTGTATGATTTGCTGTGCCTTTGCTATCCTCGGATTCTGTTCTGATCTGCTTTGTGTCACTTTTGGCAATCGCCTTTCTTGCGGTTGCGTTTCTGTTTCGTATCTGCTGTTGTGTGTGCGCTGTCGTGGGGTGGCGACTAGATTGGCGCACACACATACAACCTGTCCCTTTGCTCGTTCTCATTCGCGTTCTGCGCTTTGTACAATTCCTGTCTGCCATCAGTGGAGGTACAGAGGATTGGTTCCTCTGCACTCCTCAGCGCCATCTGCCGACAGGAATTTCCCTGTACGGGTGCGTAGCACCTTTTGCTGGGTTCCTGCAATTATACACTTGTGGAGGATTTCCGCCGCATCAGCGCACGCGTTGTGCACCGATCACGGAGAAAGTTCCACAATCGTTACAGATCCACAGCGCTAGCGCAAGACTAGTGCGATCCAGACAAAACAGATCAGAAGGATCCACAGCACTACCGCTAGAGGCTAGTGTGATCCAGGAAGACAGAACAGAAGGATCCACAGCACTAGCGCAAGGCCAGTGCGATCCAGGCAAGACAGAACAGATGAGGTAGCTAGGAGCGACCGCTGCTCCAGCTTACACTCCAGAATACAGGTCAGAAGGATCCAATGCTACTACCGCTAGAGGCTAGTGCGATCCAAGCAAGACAGAACAGAAGGATTCACAGCGCTAGCACAAGGCTAGTGCGATCCAGGCAAGAAGGGACTACCGGTAGCAACCGCTGCTCCGGTTAGCACCCAGAGAAACAGAACGATTTCCTGTCGACCACCGCTGGGACAGGACAATAGCAACAGACAGACAAAACAGATATACAATCTAACTGTACTAGGGAAACTGCCTAGTGCAGTCCCAGGAATTACTCTAAGATATCTTTGACAAGATATAGCATGGCTGACACTCTAGGAGTGTTTCAGCAAACCCTGAAGGAATGACCAGCCAAGGACTCTGGGAAACATAGCTTCTTATACTGCCAGCCCTCAAAGGGGACAGCTGGGCAATTTGCATGTATGCAAATCCCTCAGCAAAGCAACTCTGAAAGTTGCAAGATGAAGCCAGGTCTCCTTTCCAGAGACCTGCATCCCTCAGACATAAGGAATGGTCAAACGGCTGTCTGCCTGTGCAGCCAGCTGAGCAGATCCTTACAGTACCCCCTCCTCTAGGGACGGATTCCAGACGTCCCTCAAAACTGGTATTTCCACAAAACTCTAACTGAAGACTCATGAAGGTCGGGACAGCCCGACAAGGCCCAATTCCAGAGTCAGTCCAGCCGAAACCGACCTTATCGGAAGCAAAAGCCACCGAAACATGCCCATCAGTACTACCAGTCTCAGTATAACACCCATCAGGACTGTGAAAGCCAGAGAAGAAGCCATCGACACCCTCCAGACAATACCCACCACCTTCCAGGGAGCGTCCGAAAATACCAAACTTGCCACAATACCTGTTTGAAGTGTCCCTTACAACACAAAAGCCACTGTTGATCTTATCCAGGGCACCAAGCAAAATTTCTCCCGGAATCTCCCAGAACCCTTTGAAGCTCTGCAGAGATCCCAAGAGGCCAGAATGCTCACCAGGCTCACATGGAGAACTACCAAGAACCCTTATGGAACCTATGATTATTCTGGATTCAGAATTACCAGGACACCCATCAAGATCAGGACTTTCAGGGACCACTTCTGGGCATGCAAGCAGGCAAGCAATATCAGAACATGTTTCCACCGAGGAAGCATCTGAGCATGCTGGTAACCAAGGTACACTGGGGCTTTCTGGGTCACAGAGCACATTGGGGTACACGAGCACAGGAGAAACCTCAGGACATGTCGAGGAACTGCCAACCTCAGAGTCCGACACGACAAGACCAAAACCAGGACTGGGCAGAAAATCATCACGAGTAGAGGTCACAGGTACTGGTCCTTCAAAAGAAGACCCGGACTTAACTTCAGAATTTTCTGTGACTGTAATATCATCATTGACTACACGAGAGGAGCACCACAGGAGCTGCAAAGGTAGTCAGCACAAGAGCAATGCCTACCGAAGTGGGCAAAACCTCAGACGGATCTGGGGGGCAGGAGGTATCTCCTAGAAGTTCTGCACCCTTTAGGAGGGACTTGGAAACCTCCAGAACATCAACTAAGACCTCAGAAATATCATTTTCCAAGTTTTCTATAAAGGATTCTGAACTATCCATGTTACAGGGCTGAACATTAAATACCTCCTGCAGGCAGGGCAGATGTCCCAGGAATGGTTCCACCATAAGCTGAGACTGAATTTCATCATCATGAGCGGGATGTACAGGAATATTTACTGGAACACACACTGACTCCCTAACTTCAATCTCACTGCACCCAGAATTCTGCGTAGCAGTCAAACTAGCTTGCAACTCCAAAACTGCAGAAAAACAGGTGAGAATAGCAGCAATACCTAGACGAGCCTCTAGGGACACTGCAGGAGATATTGTACAAGGCAATATTGACTCATCCAGAGTACAGGGTGGAGAGTCAGTACTTTCTTCAAAGCAAGAAAGGGACTCCCAAATGTCAGTGTGATTGGACATCATATTGTTATTCATTGTACAGGGCAGGCTCAGAGAAACCTTCTCTGGACCCAGCAAAGATGCTTCAGAGTCAGATTCGCAAAACCAAAGTGCTGTCTCACTCTTAGACTCGGCTAACGATGTTGAATCCGAGGAGACAGAACGCAAAATTTGCGAATCCAAGATCGCTTTAGGTTTTGAAACTGACGCTTCCATAACGCAAACCTCCGCAATCTGCAGAGCAGACTGCAAGGCATTTAGGACAGAAACACTGGAGCAACTGTCATCAGGCAACAGGCCTTCACAGGTGTGAACAGAATAAGACATAGATTCATTTGCAAAAGAAGTGGCGACAACAACAGGAGAAACTTTATTAGACACATTAATTTTACTTTTGATGCTGCATAATTTAGGACTTTTCCCCATAGCAGGATCATAGATGGAAGATCTTAAAGATCTGTTTTTTGATGGCAAAGGATCCCGTCTACCTTTGAGGGGAATGACACATTCATGTTGATCACACTTTGCAGGAACATCCGAGAAACAGGCATTAGATCACATAGATTCAAACGGCATACAGCCAGCAGAGACTCTTTCAGGATTCGCACAGGAATCAACCACAAAGGTACACCCATTCATTTAAGATGTCCAAACTCACATGCTTTACCCCAGGAAGGCAGGAACAATCATTCGATAACGATGTCTCTCTCTTGGAATCAATTGACTGGTGTGTGTGCAACTCATCCAAGATCGTCTGCCAGACACACATCACTGGATCCACAAAACATTGGTCACACTCATCAGAATCTATCAAAGTGTACACAGAATTTAAACAAGCGTTTAGCGTCTCTGCGCTTTCTGCGATGTAGAAATCGCAAAACGCCTCCAATCAATCTCGAACTCATCAACCAACGCTCCAATATCCCATGGAGCAAATGGGGGCTCAAACAACCTGGTATCTAAGTAGCACTCATAAGGGTTGGGGTCAGGAGTATGCATAGACTTTCTTACTCCTTTAATATAGAAAATAATTTTGCCTATTAAGGGATCCACAAATGCTTCAGATTGGGGCAAAAAATCCTGACACTGAGCAACATCATTGTCAACATCACTAGGAAACGTTTTATTCAGATGTTTGTGTTTTTTAGATTTTTTTTCTTTTTAGCAACTTTGGATGGCTGCTGTTTAAAACCTGAAGTGGCAACAGAAACATTGAACTGATTATCATACTGCATAGTTTTGGATGGAAGGGATAGATCAGCTGACTTATTAACAGCTACAGACTTAGAGCAGGTGGTAAACAAGGCAGCTTAAACCAGTGAGAAAAGATCAATGTAAGAAATTGATACAGATTATTATTCCAAGAATTGTCTTTTAATACATTATAAGCCCAGGAGAACAGATCCCCTTGCAAGAGCACATAGGCTAATTCAAGAGCTGACGTGGATGGATCAGTAATTTGAAAGGTAGGATTCAGACAAAATTTTACACATTCAAAGAGGAAATCCTGCTTAGTCTCTGAATCCAGTTTTTTGAAGCTCTGAAAGACACAGGACCCATACTTGACAAAAGTGTACAAATCAGAAATTCCCTCTACACTGGGAATCACGGTTTGGCTGGTCATTCTGTAACGATTGCGGAATCGTTTTCGTGGTCAGCGCACAAGATGCGCACTGACACAATGAAAACCCTCCACAAGCGTATGAAGGGGGGAACTCAGCCTCGGTGCAAGCACCAGTAGAGGGCAATTCCCACCGGCAGATGGCGCTGTGGAGTGCAGACGAGTACAACCGCTGCACGGCCACAGATGCCAGATGGGGATTGTACAGATCAAGACAATGCAGGGCTGAACAGCTCTTAAAGAGAAAGAGCACAGGTACAGGATGAATGTGTGTTCACCAATCTAGTCGCGACCCTGCGACGGTGAACACACATCAGCAGAAACAGTAGGAACGCAATCGCGAGAGAGGCAACTGCCAGAGGTGACACAAGGCTAAAGCAAGACAGGGCACGAGAGTAGCAAAGGCACAGCAAACGACAATGAGAAGTAACGAAAATAACAAACGCTAACTAAACGTGAACACCGCACTCATTCGCAACAGCGAACACGTTTACAGCGCGGTCTCCGCGTGTTAAGCACAGCAGAGACAAGCACAAAGAACGCGAGCGCTTGCTTAGCGGTTACCTCACCGAGCCTACAGCAAGCGTTCGTATCAGACAAGACAGACAAACGGAAAACAGGAATACGAGAGGAAAGATCCACTGCTCTTACCGTCGGAGCGAGTGCGATCTAAGCTCAGGTACAAGAAAACAGATCAGAAGGATCCACAGCGCTAGCGCAAGACTAGTGCGATCCAGACAAAACAGATCAGAAGGATCCACAGCACTACCGCTAGAAGCTAGTGTGATCCAGGAAGATAGAACAGAAGGATCCACAGCACTAGCGCAAGGCCAGTGCGATCCAGGCAAGACAGAACAGATGAAGTAGCTAGGAGCAACCGCTGCTCCAGCTTACACTCCAGAATACAGATCAGAAGGATCCACTGCTACTACCGCTAGAAGCTAGTGCGATCCAAGCAAGACAGAACAGAAGGATCCACAGCGCTAGCACAAGGCTAGTGCGATCCAGGCAAGAAGGGACTTCCGGTAGCAACCGCTGCTCCTGTTAGCACCCAGAGAAACAGAACGATTTCCCGTCGACCACCACTGGGACAGGACAATCGCAACAGACAGACAAAACAGATATACAATCTAACTGCACTAGGGAAACTGCCTAGTGCAGTCCCAGGAATTACTCTAAGATAACTTTGACAAGATATAGCATGGCTGACACTCTAGGAGTGTTTCAACAAACCCTGAAGGAATGACCAGCCAAGGACTCTGGGAAACATAGCTTCTTATACTGCCAGCCCTCAAAGGGGACAGCTGAGCAATTTGCATGCATGCAAATCCCTCAGCAAAGCAACTCTGAAAGTTGCAAGATGAAGCCAGGTCTCCTTTCCAGAGACCTGCATCCCTCAGACATAAGGAATGCTCAAGCAGCTGTCTGCCTGTGCAGCCAGCTGAGCGGATCCTTACATTATCTAACTGTAAGCTGTATATAGGCCTCAGTGCCACATAGTATAGATGTAACCTAAGAGAGGCATGATCTAACTATTAGAGATAGATCAAGTATGCAAGTAACGCAAAGAGGACTTACTACAGACCAATTGCTTTGCCGAGATCTAGCTGTTAGAGATAAGCCTCTGTATATCTGTTTACTGAATAAACTCCTTGAAACTGTGATGCCGCCTAAGAAGTTCTATCTCCTATGCTGCTTGCTGGGATGAGAGTCAAGTTATCACACTTCCTGTGATATGGTGCCAAACGAAGGTGTATTGTTGTTGCCAATAGCAACCAATGTATAGATTCTTACATAAACAAAGGCACTGATTGGCCAGTGCTACAGGTCAACCATGGAGTGGAGTATGCACTGGCCCACCAGCATCAATGGGAAATTCTAAGAAGCAAATCACCCTTAAGATGACCACCTGGTACAATAAAATGATCCAATTTTATGGCAATTCGATCAAAACGATTGGATTTCCCAACCAATCGAAAGCTTTTGTTTTATTCGAGCAAAAAATCCAATCAGATATCCAGTTTTTATTCAATAAAAGTTTATCAAGAGTGGTGCATTTTTCTGATACATTTTTATGAAATTGTATGGTGTGTGGTAGATTGTCAATTTCCTTGTATATACTCCCATGCAATTTTCAATCTTTTTTTCATAATTGGGAAAAAATGGAGCACACGTGTGGTACATTGGTCAAATTTTTAAAATGTTACAATCAGTCAAAAAATTGATTGCAATTCTTGAATTGGAAAAATATTTAAAAAACTGTATGGTGTGCGGCTACCTTTAGGGCTGGAACCCACAAGAGCGACTTTAGCAGCATTTTTGGATTCCCGACAATCACCGGTGATTCCAAAAACTCTTTGTCAATGTATTTCCATGTTGGGAAACCTACTAGTGCGATTGCAATTAGAGCAAATCGCATTTGCAGGACATGCAGCATTGTATGCAATGTATACAAGCAATGCAAAATCACTTTTGAATCGCTTTAAAAAGAGATTTTGCAGAGATTTGGGAGCCAAACTTTTTTTTTTCTTTTTAAATAAAGTTTGTTATAGTTACCGAGTGTCCCGATGTCTGGCTTCCAACCTAGGCTCCACCCCGTAGCAGAAGAGACCACAGGACCTTCTCTAATTGTACCTAGAGAAGCACCTGAACCTCTTCTGCTAAGGGGCGGGGCTACGGGTAGAAGCCAGGCATCGAGACACCCAGTAAGTATAATAATGTTTATTTTAAAAAAAAAACAACAGACTCAAATTGTGAATGTACAGCGCTTCAAAACGCCGGGAATTGCAATAGTCCTAAGAATTGCTGCACACAGCGCTTGTGTGGTTTAAAATTACTGCATTGATTCCTAGTGGGTCCCTGGCCTTACAAGCAGGTAGAAATTAATGGTAGCTTATCACTAAGTTGCTGTAGCTGCTGGCAGGGGCGTAGTAATAGGGGTTGCAGAGGTTGCAACCGCATCGGGGCACTTGGCCCAGAGGGGCCCCGGAGGGCCCTCCCTCAACTGCAGTATTATTTCTTTATTGGTCCTGTGCTGATAATGACTTCTATAGATACATTGAATAGTGGTTATCCTTTAAAAACTGCTCCCCATTCCCTTCTTGCACTTCTGACACTGTAGTTGCCACTGGCGATCGGCGATCAGGAAATCCTGTTCAATGAACGGGATTTCCTGGAGGGCTTCCCCCGTCGCCATGGCCGTCGTGACGTCTAAGGGAGTCCCGATCCACCCCTCAGCGCTGCCTGGCGCTGATAGGCCAGGCAACGCACGGGGTCTAGGGGCGGGGGGCTCTGCGGCGTGGCGAATCGGCGCGGGGCGGCGTCGATTGGTGTGCTCACGCAGCTAGCAAAGTGCTAGCTGCGTGCAGCAAAAAAAATTTGCGCAAATCGGCCCAGCAGGGCCTGAGAAAACCTCCTGCGCGGCTTACCCCGAACGTTGTTCGGGGTTACCGCCAGGAAGGTTAATGACTGATACACACTAGGCAACATCCCGGGCAATTCGACGGGTTGAATTGATATCTTGGTCTCATCCATCCTTCTATTCTGTAACAAAAATGTCATCCTGTTTTCTACCATCCTACAAGTTCCTAAACCTATTCTAATGTGCTCTGGCTTGCTGCAGCACTTTCTACTATCACGGTCTCTGTAGTAAATCAATGTATCTTTCCCCTGTCGGACTTGTCGCCCTGTGTCTGGAAGGCTGCCAACTCTTCAATGTGATCTGCTATGCACGCCCCCCCACCAGGCCCCTCTATGGCCTCTCTATGCACACTCCGGTGTGTGTGTGTGTTCTTTACATAAGCCAGCAGCGTCTCTGCTCTCTGATATCAGTGATCACAGCCTGTTACTCTTCAGTGCATGAGAGCTGCAGGGGACAGAAGGTAAACACACAAATGATCTTTTGAGATTCAAAAGGAAGGCTATATACACCCTGCTTGTGTATGGATGTATTTTCTATGTGTGGACATACTGTACATCAACCTTCTTCCTGTTTTGGTGGCCATTTTGTTTGTTTATAAACAAACTTTTAAAAACTGTTTTTGACTACTTTTAACCACTTCACCACTGAGGGGTTTTACCCCCTGAGCACCAGAGCAATTTTCACCTTTCAGCGCTTCTTCCATTAATTCGTCTATAACTTTATCATTACTTATCACAATGAAATGAACTATATCTTGTTTTTTCCGCCACCAATTAGGCTTTCTTTAGGTGAGACATTATGCCAAGAATTATTTTATTCTAAATGTGTTTTAATGGGAAATTAGGAAAAATGTGGGAAAAAAAATAATTATTTTTCAGTTTTCGGCCATTATAGTTTTTAAATAATGCATGCTACTGTAATTAAAATCCATGAAATTTATTTGCCCATTTGTCCCGGTTATAAAACCATTTAAATTATGTCCCTATCACAATGTTTGGCGCCAATATTTTATTTGGAAATAAAGGTGATTTTTTTTCAGTTTTGCGTCCATCCCTAATTACAAGCCCATAGTTTATAAAGTAACAGTGTTATACCCTCTTGACATAAATATTTAAAAAGTTCAGTCCCTAAGGTAACTATTTATGTATTTTTTTTAATTGTAAATTTAATTTTTTTTTAATTACAAAAAAAAATAAAAATGGGGAGTGTGGGAGGTAATGAGTTAATTTTTTGTGTAACATTCATTTATTTATATGTAAAAAATGCTTAGAGTGTAGTTTTACTATTTGGCAACAAGATGACAGTAACTTTTTGTTTATTGCGACCTGCGAGCGTCCTTCCGGACGCTCGCAGGAAGTACTAGGAGGCTGTGAGTGTTTGTTTTTTTTCACAATGATCGTGCTGCCCATCGGAGAGCAGCGGATCATTGCGGGGCTTAGATCAACGAACGGGAATGGATTTTCCCGTTCATTGATCTCCGGGCGAGCGGGCGGCAGCGTGTTTACTAGCGGCGGGCGGCATGTTTACGAGCGGGAGTGCGGGCAGCGGCGGGAGCGCGGAAAGTACAGATTTCTCCGTCCCTGGGGGTTAAAGGATGGAAAAAGGGATGGAGAAATCCGTACGGGCGGGGGTAAAGTGGTTAATGCAGCAGGGTGCGGTAAAATTGTGACAGAGGGGAATAGGAGATGTCCCCTAACGCACTGGTATGTTTACTTTTGTGCGATTTTAACAATACAGATTCTATCTAAGGGATAATCATGTAGTAAAAATGGTGTAGCTACAGAGTCAGGAGCCTCAGTGCAGGGTTTGCATTGGGCCCGTCCTAGCACTGTGTGTATAGCAACCCCCTGATAT
Source organism: Hyperolius riggenbachi (assembly GCF_040937935.1). Lineage (NCBI taxonomy): Eukaryota > Metazoa > Chordata > Amphibia > Anura > Hyperoliidae > Hyperolius > Hyperolius riggenbachi. The sequence goes on along the minus strand of NC_090657.1, from coordinate 109,463,301 downwards.
AGACCACCAAAACTGTGACTCCGTGGAGAGCCACTGTGCGACAGAGGTTAAAGAAGTAATAGGCAGCACCCAACAATCAAAAGTGCAACGTGCTCCAGTCGTTGTTCCTCTGTCTCCAGAAACTGCAATAAAAGTGCAAAGAGAAGGGATCCTTCTCTGTGCGAGAGAGGTGTAAGCTAAGGAAAAGGAATGGTTTGTTAATGATTGGCAGGATGCAAAGCACCAATAAAGAACGTATACAGCGGCCAGAGGAAGGCCCCATCTTAATCTCTGCATCCTGTATGGCTATGCCACTGAGGAGGAAACTCAAAGACTACTGAAGTGAGAGGAATATGGAGGCTGCCATGTTTATTTTCTTTTAAACAATACCAGTTGCCTGGCATCTTGCTGATCTTTCATACATCAGTAGTGTCTGAATCACACACCTGAAACAAGCATGCCACAAATCCAGTAAAATTTAATTCAAACATCTGATCTGCATGCTTGTTCAGGGTCTATGTCAAAAAAATTATTAGAGGTAGAGGATCTGCAGGACAGCCATGCAATCTGCATCGTTTAGAATGAAATAAATATGACAGCCTCCATATCCCTCTCGCTTCAGGTGTCCTTTAAAGGGGAACTGAAGAGAGAGGTATATGGAGGCTGCCATGTTTATTTCCTTTTAAGCAATACCAGTTGCCTGGCAGCCCTGCTGATCCTCTGCCTCTAATACTATTAGCCATAGCCCCATGAACAAGCATGCAGCAGATCAGGTGTTTCAGACTTTAAAGTCAGATCTGACAATACTAGCTGCATGCTTGTTTCTGGTGTTATTCAGATACTACTGCAGAGAAATAGACCAGCAGGGCTGCCAGGCAACTGGTATTGATTAAAAGGAAATGCATATGGCAGCCTCAGTATACCTCTTACTTCAGTTCCCCTTTAAAGTAGACCTGAGGCGAGAGGGAACATAGGTTTTTTACTTACCTGGGGCCTCTTGCAGCCCCCTGCAGTCTGTCAGTGCCCTACTGGTCCAATCTGATGAGCTTCTGCAGCCAAATTAAAGTCCATAGTTGCAGGAGCTACTGGCCATGCATGGCCCTGTCCACCTGCCCACTCGATCGTGCTCCCTTGGCTGGGAGCATATTCTGTACCTGCCACCTGCGAAGTGCGATCGAGGAGGCACATGCACAGCATTCCATGACTGAGCCAAGTCGCAAACTATTATTTGTATGTTTAATTACAAATAATAAAATCTAGAGAGAGAGAGAGAGAGAGAGAGAGAGAGAGAGAGAGAGAGAGAGAGAGAGAGAGAGAGAGAGACTGATTAGATAGATAGAATATTTTGATTGCTTGAAATATGCATGTATGTATGCATGCACATCAATTGTATCCATAATTACGCGTATCATTTTGACCCATAATACAAATCACAATGTAGTTTTGGATCCCTATTTGTAATTACGATCGTTATCATAATTACTGAAATGTTGTGTGTGCAATGTAGCGATGTGTAGTTGTATTTGCCCATATTTTGTGTCCTCTTGACATTCTAGCAGCAACCAAAGTTAACCCTGTGAAAGCTGCTTTTGCTCCTGCCTGGCAGCTGTCCTCTATATGTCAGCCCTGCTGGCTGATGCAGGGCTTGGCTTACAAGCACAAAGTCATAACTTCAAAGCAGCAGAGGTAGAAGTAACCAGAGGTGTCTTTTTAACTTACCCTGCCCCAGCAGGAAAATAAGTAGGTTGTGAATGAGCAGGCAGAGACAGCAGTGATGGTTAGGAAGATGAGCAGCAGCAGGAGACAGTAGAATGCAGGGCCAGATTTGTGGGCAGGCCTCCAAGGCACAGGATTAGGGCGACGAAATTAGCCATATACTGTGGGGCGGGTGACAGGTTAACAGTATCTGTCACCCTCCATGTGAAGCGACTACTGTCTGAGCCGCGCGCTTCGGCTCCACAAGTCTGCAGCCGCCCGCCCCACTTTGCTCTGTGGCTGTGTGCCTGTGACTCACAGCAGGTCAGGAAGGGGCGGCCGCAGTTGCCGGCTACGAGGAAGAGAGAGGACTAAAGACATTCGGCGGTGGAGTGAGGCTGCTGCCGAGTGAGAGCGAGCCTGCAGCAGCCAACAGGCAGACTCTCGTTTCGGAGTCCCAGGCAGCACAGCTTCTACTGACAGGCAGCGGGCGCATCTCTCAGCCCGGCTCCGCTGTCAATCAAGTCACGTGATACTATACCACGTGACTTCAGCCTAAGCTAGGAGTGTGAAGTGTATGGGGAGGTCTCGCGGTGCCGCTGGGGCTGATGGTGGATTAATGAGAGAGCCCCAGTGCACAAGTGCTGACCCCAATTTGTGCTAAAAGAAGTTTATCTGCTGTGCACAGTCTTCAGGGTGTCTCCTCCTTCAGGCTGCTATAAATGAAAGTAAGTCTGCATATAAACACTGGTGGTGATGTTCGCTGTGTTCCCTCCCTCCACCCTTTAGAAACTAAATGTTATTTTAAAATGAAATTATATGGGGGGCTTCTTACCAGTCCCCATCCTCTGTCTCTCTGTCTTGCTCAGTCGCACTTAACTGAGCATGTGCAGTTTTGCCATGAGTCCTCAACCAATCGCGCTCCGATGGCATGGAGCGTCCTGCGCAAGCACAGTTCATTAAGACTGTAACTATGCTTGTGCGCAAGGCTCCCAGTCACAGGATTTCTAACTGTGGCCCTTCCCGGGATTGCACACGCACTCTCCTATGTGACTGGGATGGATCGCGGACTTCTCTGTGGAAGAATGGAGGTGATCAGGAGAGCAGCGATCAAGCGGACGGACTACATGGGGGCTGGAGGAAGCCCCAGGTAAGTATAAAACTGTTTCCTTTAAAATGTCCCTTAGACTGAAAAAAGTTTTTTATTTTACCTACCTGGAGTTCCTCCATCCCCTCATAGCCTTACAGGTCCCTTGTTTTCCTCTGTCTGTTATGTTGTGTCGCTGTCTCCCTCCGAAAGCTTGCCCATTAGACCAGTCGTGAGCTACTGCATATGCATGGCCCAGGCTGTGTACCTCCTTAATTGTGCTCCTGCCGCTGGGTGCATTCTGTGCATGAATAGAATGCTCCTAGCCAAGGGAGCATGATCAAGGAGATGTGTGACCTGGCCCACACATGCGCAGTAGCTCACGACTTGTGATCTTTTAGGCGGAGAGTGACAAAACAGAATGGACCAAGCAGGAACCGAGGGACTTGTAAGGCTATGAGGGTCTGAAAGAAGCCTCAGGTAAGGTAAGTTTACTTTAAATTCACACTAGCTGATGGAGGTGCCACTTTTTTTCTGGGACTAGGGATGAGTGTTTCAATTGGTACCGCTGTTCTCATTGGTTCTGAACAGAACTCATATTGAACCTGATGTATACTGCGGAGGGTTGGTTAACTTGTCTTTGTCACCACCTCTGTGTGCTGCATTCGACGTTGCATTTTTACTCTCCATCTACTTCCAGCTGTGAACAATGGAGTAGCTGGAGAGCTGAAATGCTATGTGGAGGACAGTGCACAGAGGTTGAGACAAGGGTAAGTTAACTGACCCTCTGCAGTGCGCATCAAGTTAAATTTGAGTTTTATTTTAAAGCATTCAGAACAGATGTACCAATCGTAATATGTATCCCTAGTTGGGAGCATGATTTCACATCACACCATGGAGAGGACAGAACATGTGCTGTATGGAGCATTAAAGGGGTCCCAGCGCAGCAACAGAGGGGCCCCAAGCAAAGCAAAACAGAGGAGCCATCTACCTTATGGGTATTGGTAAGAAGCCCCCAGGTATGGCTACTTTAAAATAAAGAAGTGAAACTTTACTTACCTGGGTCCCTTAGAAATCTATCTGTCCCATTGCTGAAGTTCCACTGTCCTGCAGGCTGCTGCTGTCCCATCTGTAACATCACTCACCCCTGGATGCGTTGTGGGCTTCTGTGCATGTGTGGATGCGTGGCTCTTGTGATCGTGCTCCCATGAATAGATGAGTTTTGCACTTTCTCAGTTTACATTTTTGTAAACTGTGCAAGCTCAGAATGCTCCCAGCTATGGGAGCATGATTACAAGAGGCGTGCATGTGCACAAGCTTGCGACCCATGGGGGGGGGGGGGGGGTGGAGTGGTTAGCGATCTTACAGCGGGGACAGCGGCATAGGACAGTGGAACTGTAGCACTGGAGCAGATAGACTTCTAGGGACTGTAAGAAGTCTAAGTGAGTAAAGCTTCTCATCTTTAGTTTACATATTCTGACAGAGATCCAGTTGGGACGGCTTGATGCTCACGCCCCTGTGCACTGGGCATGCACATGCTAACAAGCTGCACATACCAAATGCATAGAAGCTTGTCGGTTGGGGGGGGGGGGGGGGGGGGTTGGTGACAGTGGGCCTTGGGTGGAGAAAAGTACAAATCCAGCCCTGGTAGAATGTGGAAAAAGGCACTTGTTAAGGACAGTAGTATTATACCCATCCTACAGCAAGCAGTGTGTGCTGCCTGAAGCTAAATGTTCATGAGGGGGTAGAGTGGAGGATGCAGCAGCCGGGTCCTCTAAGGACCTATTTCTGCTGGGGTGCCATGTCAGTTTCTGAATCGGATGGACGTTGCATAGCCACAGCCAAATCCCTATAGCAGTGCCATGCACGGATCCGAATTGGATGGCATACCGCAGTTTATCACCTATTGACTGAATATGTACTGTTTCCTTATGTTTTAACTGAGAACTCATGTAAATTAATGGGATAATTCACACTTGTGTAGCCGCTGTTAAAAATTACAGAGCCTGTCAGGCTCTGTTTAAATGTTGGGGAAGGGGGGGGGTGTATGGAAGATGCCATTTTTATCTCCTTTTAAACAATACCAGTTACCAGGCAGTTCTACTGATGGGCTTCAGTAGTTTTTGAATAATAGTAGAAATAAGCATGCAGCTTCTTGTCTAGAAACTGGGGCATACTATCTCCACATGCTGTGTTGGGGGGCATACTGTCTGCACATGCTGTGTTGGGGTTCATACTGTCTGCACATGCTGTGTTGGGGTTCATACTGTCTGCACATGCTGTGTTGAGGGCATACTGTCTGCACATACTGTGTTGGGGGCATAATATCTGCACATGCTGTGTTGTGGGCATACTATTTGCTTTGGTTAAATGGCAGACTTAAGGGCTGCACGTGTTAACAGGTAATAGGTTACCATGCCTAGGTTCAATGTAATATTTTCTACATCCTTTTATATATACTCTGGCCCCCCCCCCCCCCCCCAGCAGTCTGAAGTATGTTGACCCGGCCCTTGACCGAAAAAGTTTGGAGACCCCTGGTCTAGTGTATAGATTTATGCGATCATGGCAAATGACATATGTATGTAAAGAATTGAGGATGTAATGTGCAACATAAATGCATAGATTAGAATGAGAAATCGCTTAGTCAATGTGCTGCGGAGTCTCCCCCGATAGCAGCAGGCAGGCTGCTGTACATAGGGAAGGGGAGGAGATTAGGCAGCGGTCTTACGCGGGCCACGGCACCCATTGGAAGCCGTGTGAGAAGGCGGTTTGGGTGGGAGTGGGTGTGGACTCAATACATCATTTAAGATCCCGCAGCGTGGTTGGCTCCTGTTCCTGATAAGTCATATGCTGACGAAACATGTCGGGCGGAGCCTAACCACCCGAGCAGGAAGCGGACACGGAGTGTAGCTGAGTAGGAGCACGCACTAGCGGCGAAACGCACGGAGGGACTGCAGGAACAAGCCTGCCTGCGGCCAACATAACGGGGGAGAGCCCGTCTCAAGAAAAACTCTATGCTCTTTTTTTATGATTAGAAAACGTGAGTGCAATCTATTTTTATAAGTAAATAAATGTCCTACAGTTTTACGCTATGACAGGCCTTTTTATTGAGGTTCTGGGAGACAAGTGTTACACATAAGGAAGATACTGAGCCCATTGGTGAACGATCTAGGTGTGATCCAGAAAATTGCCAGAGAGGTGGGGGACGACCCGGTAACTGTTCCAAGGCCACATTAGACCCGTCAGAGGATCTTAGCAGACGGTGAGTCTGGCACAAAGGGGGTGGTGGAGGCTTTCTACTGTCTTAAAAGAAGATACTGAAGTGTTTATGAAGATATGCGATCAAGTTGTCATAAGAGACTGTTGTTCTTATAGGACATACTCTGGCTGGACAGTGCTATAGAGACTGGTGTCTATATTGTATTATCCCGAGTAGCGCTACCTCTTTGTGTTTTAGGTTTACCCAATGTGCAGTGTATGTGATATACCTACCCTGACCGTGATTTGCAGACCAGGTATCTGTGGTCAGATGAACCCTTGCCCCAACACTGTGTGCCAGAGATTCCACGACTTGTCTTTTCACATGATGGTTCAGGTTGGGGATTGCCTTTGTGGAAAAAACATTTTTGCCCGGTACCTTCCACTGCGGTGACCCAATCGCAATAAAACATTTTTAAAGGCCTCAGACTCCACCAGCTTGTATGGTAAAAGCTGGCTTGCTAATAGTTCCGACAATCCAGCTGTCAGACGCTGGGCAAGGGGGTGACTCTGAGACATTGGCTTCTTCCGCTCAAAAACTTCCTTGACAGACACCTGACTGTGGGCAGATGAGCAGGAACTGCTCATGGTGAGAGGCCGCAGAGTGGACGGTGCTTGAGATGGGGCAAGGACAGCAGAGGTTGACGTTGCTGAAAATGCTGGACCAGGAGGAGGAGTGTGGCTTTGAGTTTGTGTGCTGCTTTTTCTCATGTGTTCATTCCATAGGTGTTTGATAGGAATCGGAATCGCTTTTATTTCGCCAAGCACGACTGGGTCGTGCCCGGAATTGGGCTTGGTACATGAATACAGAGCATATACATAGAAACATAAGAGACAACAGAGCATAGAACATAGTAGACATCACTTCATCTCAAAAACCTATACATAACACATTTCCAAACACAACTGCCATGTGGTTTACAGGCAGGAAATCAACTTGGGGGGGGGCGCAGGGGGCAGCCTATGGGGGGAGAGCATGGGTAGAGTTTATAGAGTTCAGCGAAATTACAGCCGAGGGGAAGAAGCTGTTTTTGTGTCTCGTGGTCTTCGTGGAGATGGACCGGTACCTCAGATACCTCTGCCCCAGGGGGAGCTGACTGAAAAACTGGTGGCCAGGGTGGGAGGGATCCTTGGCAATCTTCAGTGCTCTGGAGCGTAGTCTGGAATTATAGAGGAAGTCTAGGGCAGGGAGTGTGTTCCCAATGATCCTTTCCGCTCACCTGATGACCCTCTGTAGTTTGCGTCTTTCGCCTTCTATGGAGCCAGCATACCAGACAAGGATGGAAGAACAGAGGACGGATTCGACGGTTGCAGTATAGAAGTTTGTCAGGAGTTTCTGTGACATGCCGAACTTGTTCAGTTGGCAGAGGAAGTAAAGCCTCTGCTGGGCTTTCCTCTGGGTGGAGGCAGTGTTTGCCTTCCACTTCAGGGTGTTGAAGATGGTGGTGCCCAGGAGGCGGACACAGGGCACTTTTTCCACCACCATTCCTCCAATGTGCAGTGGGGGTGGAGTGGAGGCATGTTTCCTAAAGTCAATGATAATCTCTACGGTTTTTGCATTGTTGAGGACCAGCTTGTTCTCCCTGCACCAGTGGCAAATCCTGTCCACCTGATGGCGGTATGCCTGCTCGTCATTGTTGGAGATCAGGCCGACTATGGTGGTGTCGTCTGCAAATTTGATTACCTTGACAGAGCTTGCCGAGGATCTGCAATTGTTCGTGTAAAGGGAGAACAGGAATGGTGACAAGACGCAGCCCTGTGGGGCCCCTGTGTTGGTGGTCTTTGGTTGCGAGAAGGTGGAGCCCAGCTTTACCACTTGGGATCTGTTTGTAAGGAAGTCATTGATCCACAGTTGGAGTGGGGGTGGACCCCAAGCTCAGCCAGATTCTCTAGTAGTATTTGGGGGCTAATGGTGTTAAATGCCGAGCTGAAGTCGAGGAGGAGAACCCTGGCATATGAATTTGGTATGTCAAGGTGATTGTTGACAAGCTCCAGACAGATGTTGATGGCATCGTCGATCGACCTATTTGCCCTGTAAGCAAATTGATACAGGTCTAGCTGGGTTTCTGTTTTGTGTTTAAGGAGGGCCTTTTCGAAAGTTTTCATTATGACCGATGTGAGGGCGACAGGCCTGAAATTATTGAGGTCGGACGCGCCCTGCTTTTTGGGTACAGGGATGATGCTGGACCTCTTGAAGCATGCCGGTACTTTGCCACACTGTAGGGACTTGTTGAAGACAGAGGTGCACATGTTTTCAGGCAGGCTGGCGACACTCCGTCAGGGCCTGAGGCTTTCCTGGCCTTTAGACTGGACAGGTGGCACGCCACGTCCAACTCATTTACGGCCGGGGAAGGCGAGTTTTGGCATGGTGATACTGCGGTATGGGGTGAAGTGAGGGGAGCCTGTAGCTTCGGAAGCCCCGCAGGAGCCTCATTCTCCTCGAACCTGCAGTAGAAGTCGCTGAGGTTTTCCGCCAGCTCAGTGCTGGGAGGTGCGCTTTGGGGGGGGGGCTTGTAATTGGTGGCAGCTTTAAGCCCTCGCCAAACAGCTTGTGAGTCGTTTGAGGAGAGGTCCTCCTTCAGCTTGTCTGCTTATCATTTCTTTGCTCTTCTCAGTTCACTATCGAGCAAGTTTCTTGCCCTCCTGTATTCCTCCTGGTTCCCAGAATTGTGTGCGGCTTTGCTTCTGCTCAGTTGCCGAAGTTTCTTGGAGAACCACGGTTTGTCGTTTGGGTAGAGTTTGTGAGTTTTTGTTGGTATACAGGAGTCCTCGCAGAACCTGATGTACGAGCTAACGTTGTCTTCCCACTCATCCAGGTTTAGTGCTTCCAGGGCCTTCCAGTCTGTGCAGTCGAAGCAGGCTTGAAGTTGAAGCTTGGCCTCGCTTGACCACACTTTGGTTGATTTAAGGACTGGTTTTGCAGTTTCAAGGCGCCTCCTGTAGGTGGGAATTAGGTGGATGAGGCAGTGGTCGGATGCGCCTAGTGCTGCCCATGAGGTGGCTTTGTAAGCGACCCTCAAGACCGTGTAGCAGTGGTCAAGAGTGTTTGCCTTCCTAGTGGGGCAGGTGATGTGCTGATAGAAGCGTGGAAGCTCTTGGCGGAGGCTGGCCCTGTTAAAATCTCCTAGGATGATGAACAATGAGTCTGGCAGGGTGGACTCCCATTGCGTGACAGTGTCGCTGAGATTGCGCAGGGCGGTTTTGACATCTGCATCGGGTGGGATGTACACACCGACAAGGACGTAGGATGTGAGCTCTCTGGGAGAGTAAAACGGCCTGCAGTTAAAGCTCTGGTGAGCATTTTTTGGCCAGGACAGAGGTGTTAGAGCACCAAGTGGGGCTAATGTAGAAACAGATGCCGCCCCCCTTCTTTTACCCAGAGAGGGTGCTGTCGCGATCTGCTCGGATGAGGTTGTAGCCTGGAAGGTGTAGAGCACTGTCCGGGATGTTGTCATGGAGCCACGTCTCTGTGAAACAGAAGACTGGGGTGTTGCTGCCGAGATCCCTCTTATCACCCAGGAGCCACAGCTCCTCTAGCTTGTTGGGGAGGGAGCGGACGTTTGCCAGAAGGATTGCTGGTATAGCTGACCTCAAGCCTTTCCTCTGCAACTTCACGCAGGCACCCGCCCGGCAGCCCCTCCGGCGCTTACATGCGTGTGACTCTGTTGGAGAGGCCATCATTTTACGAACATGGCTCCAAACGGAGTCAGCCAGGAGCCGGTCCTCTGGGTGCAGGGCAGTGACATGTTCCCACCTGAGTAGCTGTGACCTGGTGTAGGTGGTACGTGCGGATAGGGGTGTTATGGGAGACATGGCTGCAGCGCAGGGCTGAGCTTATACGCCAATGCAACAGCAGTGATTCAGCAGACACGGTGCAGAACAGTCCATAAGTCCGTGCATAGCAGCAGTAACAGTGCAGGACAATCTAAAATCTGTGCATCACAGCAGTAACAGTGCAGAGCAGCAGGGGCGTAGCAATAGGGGTTGCAGAGGTTGCGACCGCATCGGGGCCCTTGGGCCAGAGGGGCCCCGAAGGGCCCTCCCTCAACTACAGTATTAGCTCTCTATTGGTCCTGTGCTCATAATAATCACTTCTATAGATACTTTGAATAGTGGTAATCATTAACAAACTGCTCCCCATTCCCTTCGTGCACCTCTGACACTGTAGTTGCCATTGGCAGGTTTTGGTGCGCCGTATCAATTGATATGTATAGAGTGCTTGGGGGCCCCATTGTAAAACTTGCATCGGGGCCCACAGCTCCATAGCTACGCCACTGCAGAGCAGATTATCGATCGTTGCGTAGCGGCAGTACAGTGCAGAGCAGTGCAGAACAAACAGTGAACCGGTGCATAAGCAGTCCATAATCGGTGCATAGCAGCAGTAGCAGTGCAAAACAGTCCATAAGTCTGTGCATTACATCAATAACATTGCAGAACAGTCCATAAATCATTACTAATTACTAATAAAACATTGCGGAACAGTCCATAAATCAATGATTTAATAAATCATAGCAGTAACAGTGCATACCAGTCCATAATCCGCACACACCAGCAGCAGCCTTGCAGAACAGTCCAAGGTCAGTCAGTGCATACCGCAAATAACAGTGCAGAACAGTCCGTTCAAGTAACAGTGCATGGGCCAGTCCATGGGCCAGAGTCAGCAACCGTGACTGTGGGGCAGTGCAAAGCTGAGCACTATCTGTGGTAGCAGCTGTCCCATGTCTAATGGGCAATGTTAAGCAGTCTGTGGCAGTGGCAAGGCAATTTAGCGATGGTGTGCACTCTTACCAGATCCAGAGTGGAAGCCAGCTGTGTAGTCTGTTGGGCTTGGCTGGGGTCATCAAGCAAGGGTCATCCAGCAATGTATGTTGCGATGGGAGCTCCTGCAGCTGGGTCCTCAGCGGTGGTCCCTTGCCTCTGTGGGCTGCTGTGAATTGTGGGACCGGTTCAGTGGGGCTGGAGCAGCTGTGCAGGGTTCCAATGCGGATGTCTGGGGCACTATAGTAGGGGCCGGCCACGTGGCTCGTGCTGACGGCCGTCCACGTGGGGCTGGATCAGCCAGACCTGTGTGCTGCCCGGGCGTCCTTTGCGGGCTGAGGGCTTCCTGCTGTGCGGTTCCGGGACCTGTGTGTCTCCGAGCGGTGGAGCAGGGATAGGCTGCTAGCGATCCTCTGAGCGGCGGTAGGAGGCCGCCGATGGCCTGCGTTCGGCCTACCACGTGGTCCGCTCTGCATCTGCGTCCCTCGCGCTGGGACCCAGTGGAGGATGCAGGTAGCCGCAACCCCGGCGAGTCTCTCGGGGATGCGGGGGACGCCTCCGGGAGTCAGTGAACGGCTGCCAGAGGAGGAGCGCTCAGCCCCAAGTGAGAGGGGACACAGCCTGTCCGCCTGTCCCCTGAAGCTGTGTGGCACGTAGTCTAGGAAGCCACCGGGCTGTTGAAAACCGCTACCTGACTACCCTGTATCCACTTGTGTTGTGCTACAACTAATGCTACAAAACTAAAACTAAAAAGATAAAAGATAGACATAGAGAAACGAAGAAAAAATACAGGAGAGCCCTGTGTGCCGAGGCAGCCTCCTAGCTCCATCTTGGTGATACATGATGTAAGATCATGCGCCTTCGCAAAGCAGTTGTCCCTAGGTAACTAGCAGGAGCTACTCCTGCTATTTACAACAACTCTTCTCCTCCTCCTCTCTGTCTCCCCATCTGAACTGTCCCCCTGTTTTTCATCTCTTCTTGCGGGCACCCATGTGACATCCATGGACACATCGTCATCATCATCAGCATCATCAACTGCTTCACTTGTATCCAACACCTCCTAAAAAGGCATCAACAACGGATATTACATCATCATCCTCACACCTTACGTCCATGTGTGTACTGACACCTGACTGAGACATATCAGGTGGTGTAACATCTTTATCGCCTTCATCTTCTGCCAAAAATGGTTGTGCATCACTAAATTCATCATACGAATATGTGAATAACTCCTCTAACATATCAAGTGGCGCGTCTGTAGGTGCTAGTGGTGGTTTTGGCTGCCGGGCGAGTGGTAAGTTGTAGTGGGGTGCCCGAATCAGAGCAGGAGGAGGCCGATGCATCAAGGTTCTGTGCAGAAGCTATAGAAGATGGGGTGTACTGTGTAAGCCAGTCAACTAAGTCCTCTGAATTTTGGGTGTTGATGGTACATGCCTTCTGAACACTGAGTATTCTTACAGGGACACAGGAAATCACAGCAGCATGATCTTGAGGACCCTTGCGGGGAGGTCTGCCTCTGCCTGTCATTTTTTTTTTTTTTATTTGGGGTACTGTGCCTGCAACTAGTGAAAAATAATGCACTGGAGGTGCTACTGTGCCTGCAACTCCATGAGCCAACAATAGCAATAGTACTGTGCACAGCTGTGGGTATCAGTGGGCTGTGTAGTGTCACACACAGAGAAATGCAATAGTACTATCAGAACACACTAAACTTATGCACTGGAGTGCTACTGTTCCTGCATCTGAATGGGCCAACAATAGCAGCAGTATTGTACACAGCTGTGGGTATCAGTGGGCTGTGTAGTGTCACACACAGAGAAATGCAATAGTACTATCAGAATACAATCTAAACTTATGCACTGGAATAGATAATAGGATAACAGAGGCGCCAACAGGATAAAAAAGCACTAAAAGAACTTAAAAACCCATCTTGGTAATAGAGGAGGCAGTGGTGGACTCACCCCCTCCAAGCAGAACACACGACTGTGGATTTTCAGTCAAAACAATTTTATTGGATACTCCAAATAAAGTGCAACGCGTTTCACGGGATACAAACCCGCTTCATCAGGCAATAACAGATAGGAGTAAACAGCATCTGCCAGTATCATCAACACTGAGCGCATCTGTTATCCTATTATCTACATCAAGTCCACCCTTGGTGGAGGGTTGTACCCTTCCTTCTTCTACTACAGAGAGTGACTTTTTAATCCTGAGTGGAGTCAGGACAATCTCCCCACCTGCTTTTACAGTGGTTGCCTACTTGGTAACCCTAGTTTGTGAGTATTAAATTAATATTCTTACTCTTCCAATTATACATTACCAGTACATACTACACTATATTGGGCTCTTGGTGTTCTCTCTTTTTCTCATCTTATGCACTGGAATGCTACTATGCCTGCAACTTAATGGGGCAACAATAGCAGTAAGCAGTAATACTGTGCACAGCTCTGGGTGGGTGCCAGTGGGCTGTGGAGTGTCGCACACACGAAAACAAACAAACAGCAGAGCGATGTAGTAGGCACTGGCAGCCCTCAAAAGTGCTATTTGGGGTGCTTTCACAGCAAGTCAGCGAGGAACAACAAAACATCTCAGCAATGCGCTCTCTCCCTTCCTCTCACTACAGCAGCCATAGACAGAATGAATCGAGTCCGGCGCAACTGCGTTTTTATAGGGAGCGGGGGTCCATGAGGGAGTGCAGGCTTATAGGCTGCCATGTGCCTGCTGACTGTGAGGTAAGGGGTCAAAGTTTAGCTCAATGATGATGTATAAGGGGGTGGGTCGAACATGCCATGTGCTAGCCGCCTGCCGCGGGCGCGAACAGCTGATATCTGGCGGAAACTGTTCGCCGGCGAACCGTTAGGGCCATCTCTACCATTGAACAGGTTTTACCCTTCCATTCCACACCCAGTTGCTCACCTAGCATTTTGTTTCAGACAGAACAAGTGAGCTACAAGCTGCTTTGTATGTTGTAGAAACACTGGGCTCTGTGCAAAGGAGCTGTGATTCCAGGGCCGCCATCAGAAATTTTGGGGCCCCTCACACAACATCAAGCCTGGGCCCCCCTACAGACTGCTGTGCATGCCCAGTATAGTGCCCCAGTATAGCTAGTACAGTGCCCCAGTATAGCTAGTATAGTGCCCCAGTATAGCTAATATAGTGCCCCAGTATAGCCAGTACACTGCCCCAGTATAGCCAGTACAGTGCCCCAGTATAGTGCCCCAGTATAGCCAGTACAGTGCCCCAGTATAGCCAGTATAGTGCCCCAGTATAGTTAGTATAGTGCCCCAGTATAGCTAGTATAGTGCCCCAGTATAGCCAGTACAGTGCCCCAGTATAGCTAGTACAGTGCCCCAGTATAGCCAGTATAGTGCCCCAGTATAGCTAGTATAGTGCCCCAGTATAGCCAGTATAGTGCCCCAGTATAGCCAGTATAGTGCCCCAGTATAGCCAGTATAGTGCCCCAGTATAGCCATTATAGAGCCCCAGTATAGTGCCCCAGTATAGAGCCCCAATATAGTGCCCCAGTATAGCTAGTATAGTGCTCCAGTATAGCTAGTATAGTGCCCCAGTATAGCCAGTATAGTACCCCAAGATGGCGCCGTAAGAGGCAGCTGCGGACACATGGCTCCCAGAAAACTTTTAGTTTTTAGCTAGAAATAGCTACTTTTGGCAACTCTCTTTTTTACCTTTTTACTGTTTAGATACATAGGTAGTGTGCACCCACGGATAGCTGTAGACGGCTATAGTTAGGCTTGCAGCTGTAGATCAGTCTTAGTTGAGGTCTGCTGCCCTTCCAGTCAGCCCTGGGATGGACACAGAAGACTCCTGCCGCCGTCAAGCAACACCGCCACAACGAGCGGGTCCCCCGCCGCTGTCGCTGCCTGCAGAGACCTCAGCCAGAGCTGCTCCACAGCCGCGGCCGGCTTAGTCTGATCCCACCCGGGCTCCCAGTGTACGACCCTGACTTGAGCCTCTGCCCTGGCTCCCTGGAAGCGGCGGAACTAGGAACGCCGAGACAGCGGAGTCCAGCCTGCCGGGCCGTTTACTGTTGACCCTCCACTACCCGGACTAACTACCGGGATCTCCCACTGCAGGCTCCCAGCCGTCGGCGGAGCTCCGGCCAGACGCCGCAGATCTTCAGACTGCAGATCTTCAGCCTGCGACAGCGGAGCTCCAGCCGCCCAGCCTCAGCCGGGCCGACACCGCAGACCTTCCGCTGCTGACTCCCACTGTCAGCCAGCATCAGCCCCCACGGAATCCCGCCACAACTCCGGAGATCCGGACCTTGCTGCCCTTCCAGATCGGCCGACACAGAAGGCTCCCGCCGCCGACAGTGAGTCCAGCGCAGCAGTTAGTGAGACCAGCGCAGCAGCTCCAGTGACTACCCCTGTCCTCCTAGCGAAAATCACACGCCGTGAACGACCTTAAGTTGGGACAGCACCTCCACTCCTGCTGGCTGCCTCATCCACGTAGCCTGTGCGGCCACCAACACAAGCTGAACCTCTGCCCTGCTCCAACCACGTATTGTGCGGCCTACCAACGCAAGCCGAACCTCTGCCCTGCTACAGCCACGTGGGGTGCGGCCTACAAACTCACACTTGGCAACCAGTGCACCCCGCAGAACCCCTGCCCTGCTCCTCTACCTGCCTCTGTGTGAGTATTTTTCCCTGCACAATTCTGATTGATTGCTGCTATGCATAGTCTGCCTCACATTAGCCTGGGCTATTAGTTGCTATGCAACTATGCATGGACTGCCTCACATGTACTTTTATTAGCCTGCCTCACATGTACTTTTATTAGCCTGGGACATCAGTTGTTACGCAAGGAATGCCTCAGACCGCTATTTAGCCTGTGACATCTAGCTGCGAAGCACGGACTGTTTTCATATGGACTGTTAAACTTTAGCTGTGATATTTCGCTGTCTGTGACTTCCATTAGCCTGTGATATTGCCTGCCACTGCCCCCCACACGGACTGTTACATGGGCGGCAGACTGACACGAGCCTGCCATGCCCCCCCCCCATATGAACTTTACAGATGACATTACAGATGAACTGTTGTCTTATAACTGCTGCGTATGATCACTTGCATGACAAACCTACTGACGCTGCCTTTATGCACTGCTCACACTTGTCTCACTCATCTCTCACTGAATGATACCCACTGTCAACTGTTATAATCTCACGCGATAGGCACCGTAAACGAGTGGGTCATAACGGAGCGTCGGAACCGCAGTATCTCCGATGCACTCCCTCCCATCTCAGGGCACCATCACCTATACCAGAGCTGAGCTCCTGGTATGGCAGTCCAAGGCCCAGGTGCTGCCCCTGCGGGATACAGTCCAGGCTCACCTAGACCAGTGGACCCGTAGGCTCAGATACCGGCCTAGAGGGAGGAGAGCGGGCGCACAAGTAAGGCTTAAAAAGAAAGGGCTGCGGTCACCTATCCCAGCCATTCTGCTAGCGAACGTCCGCTCCCTCCCGAACAAGCTAGACGAGCTGCTCCTATTGCTTGGCAGCAAACCCACGCTTGGCAGCAACTCCCCGGTACTCTGCTTCACAGAGACTTGGCTGAATGACAACATCCCGGATAACTCCCTTCACCTTCCGGGCTTCGACCTCTTTCGTGCAGATCGCAACCAGGCACTCTCGGGGAAAAAGAAAGGCGGAGGTGTCTGTTTTTACATCAACTCCACCTGGTGCTCCAACACGACCGTTCTGCAGAAAGGCAGCTCCCCAGACATCGAACTCTTACTGATCAACTGCAGGCCTCAGTACTCTCCCAGGGAATTCAACTCCTATGTCCTGGCGGGCGTCTACATCCCCCCGGATGCCGACACCAGCAATGCACTGGGCACGCTCAGTGATGCCATCTCAAGGTGGGAGACACACCTCCCAGACTCCCTCTTCATCATTCTGGGGGATTTCAATAGGGCAAACCTGCGCCAAGAGCTGCCCCGTTACAAACAACACATCACCTGCCCCACCAGGAACCAGAACACCCTGGACCACTGTTACACGGTCCTCAAAGACGCGTACAAGGCCATTAGCCGAGCTGCCTTGGGTAGCTCTGATCACAACCTAATACACATGATCCCTACCTACAGAAGACACCTCGGAACCACAAAGCCGCTAATCAAGCCTGTGAAGAAGTGGACGGACGATGCGAAGGAGCAACTCCAGGCCTGCTTCGACAGCACCAACTGGTCAGTCCTGGAAGCTCCCTGCCTGGAGGAATGGTCAGAGAATGTCACCTCCTACATTAGATTCTGCGAGGAGACATGCATCCCAGCGACATCAATAAAGGTCTTTCCGAACAACAAGCCCTGATTCAACGGAAGTCTACGCAGGCTCCGGAGGCAAAAGGAGGAAGCCCACAAATCTGGATCATCAGAGAGTTTCAGGGAAGCCAGGAACACCTTGAAGAGAGAGCTGAAGGTGGCAAAGAGAGACTACTCCAACAAGCTGAGTCGCAACCTCCAGTCCAACAATGTCCGGGAGGTCTGGAAAGGCCTAATGGCAGCCACCAACTTCAAGCCTCCTTCTCAACACATACTTCCGAGTACTGCACTAGCGGAGGATCTCAACAAATTCTATTGCAGGTTCGAGGCCCATCCCACCAACCCGGCGGACCAAACGACCACATCCTCACCAGTGCATCCACCCCCCTCCTCTTCTCCACACACCGGTCATACTCCCTCAACACAGCTAACAGTCCAGGAGATCGATGTGTTCGAAGCTAAACACTAGGAAGGCCTCAGGCCCAGATGGCATATCCCCATCCTGTCTAAAAACATGTGCGGGACAGTTAGCCCCGGTCCTCACTTTCATCTTCAACAGATCCCTGGAGCTGGGCAAAGTTCCCTCCTGCTTCAAAAAAGCACACATCATTCCGGTCCCCAAGAAGCCAGGAGTCACGGACCTGAACAACTTCAGACCCGTCGCACTAACCCCGATAATCATGAAGACCTTCGAGAGACTGGTCCTCTCCTACCTGAAGCTTCACACTGCCACCCTGTTGGACCCTCTACAATTTGCATACAGGGCAAACCGGTCTGTAGAAGACGCCATTAACATCTGCCTTGCACATATCACTGAACACTTAGATAAACCAAAGACCTACGCAAGGATCCTCCTACTGGACTTAAGTTCTGCGTTCAATACCATCTGCCCAAACATTCTGTATGACGACCTGGAACGGCTCGGTGTTGACCCAAACCTTTGCACCTGGATCAAGGACTTCCTTACGAACAGGACACAGCTAGTGAGACTCTGAGGCTGCTCCTCCAGTGTAAGAACCACAAACACAGGCGCCCCGCAAGGATGCGTACTGTCTCCGATGCTCTTCTCCCTGTATACAAACAGCTGCACCTCCTCCACGGATACCGTCAAGGTCATTAAGTTTGCAGATGACACCACCATCGTAGGACTCATGGGTGATAAAGCGGAGCTGGAATATCACAGCGAGATCGAGCGGATTCTCAGATGGTGCTCAGACAACAAACTCGTACTAAATACAGCAAAAACGGTGGAACTGATAGTGAACTTCAGAAGGAACGCTCCACCATCCAGCCCGGTCATCATTGATGGCATCGAAGTCACCAGGGTACATAGTGCGCGGTTCCTAGGCACCACCATCACGGAGAACTTGAGATGGGACGAAAATACCTCTACTACCCAAAAGAAGGCCCAGCAGAGGCTGTTCTTCCTGAGGCAACTAAGGAAGTTTGGCATGCCCAGGGAGCTACTGACCAGTTTTTATACGGCGACCATCGAATCTGTCCTTTGCTCCTCCATCATTGTCTGGTACTCGGGAGCAAATGCAAAGGATAGGCTCAAACTCCAGAGAGTCATCAATGTGGCTGAGAAGATCATTGGGTTGCCCCTGCCACCCCTGGACCTTCTCCACACATCCAGAATGAGGTCCAGGGCAAATAGAATCACACTCGATCCCTCCCACCCTGGCAATCACTTCTTCAGTCCCCTTCGCTCGGGACGTCGCTATAGGTCCATATACACCAAAACCACCAGGCGTAGGAACACATTCTTCCCTCAAGCTATCACTCTCCTCAACTCAGACCCTCTCCCCAAATGCCATCTCCTAATCCCCTTCCGCACTCGGGGCACTGGAGGACGAACGCGCGCCCATAGGCTGACACTCATGTCCATCTCTGCTTAATAGAGAGGCAACCGCTCTATGTATCATTGCTATGTTGAAATGCTTCTTTTAATTGTACTATGTGAAATTGTTACCTGCACCTGCCAATATGCCTTGTCCACAAATAATTCCGAGTGCGGCGCCTGTCGCACTTGGCGAATAAAGTGATTCTGATTCTGATTCAGTATAGCCAGTATAGAGCCCCAGTATAGTGCCCCAGTATAGCCAATATAGTGCCCCAGTATAGCCAATATAGTGCCCCAGTATAGCTAGTATAGTGCCCCAGTATAGCTAGTATAGTGCCCCAGTATAGCTAGTATAGTGCCAGTATAGTGCCCCAGTATAGCCAGTACAGTGCACCAGTATAGCCAGTACAGTGCCCCAGTATAGCGAGTATAGCGCCCCAGTATAGCTAGTATAGTGCCCCAGTATAGCTAGTATAGTGCCCCAGTATAGCCAGTATAGTGCCCCAGTATAGCCAGTACAGTGCCCCAGTATAGCCAGTACAGTGCCCCAGTATAGCCAGTATAGCGCCCCAGTATAGCTAGTATAGTGCCCCAGTGTAGTTCCCCAGTATGGGTAGGTGGTGCCCCCCGCTCGTCCCCGCCGCTGTTGTTACCTTCACAGCGGCCACTCTCCCCTCTCCGGCGCCTGTACTTTCCAGCAGCATCTCTCGGCTGCTGTGTGTGATGATGCGGCAGGAAGCAGGGCAGCGGCTTCCTGTACCGGCGATGTGCATCGCCGTTACTATGGGTACCGAGCCATGCTTCCTGCCGCATCATCACACACAGCAGCTGAGAGATGCTGCTGGAAAGTACAGGCGCCGGAGAGGGGAGAGTTGCCGCTGCTAAGGTATTAACAGCGACGGCCGCTGGGGGAGGGGGGGCCGGAAGAGACAGCAGGTTAATGCCTGGCAGGGGGGGGGGGGGGGCGAGGCTGCGGGCCCTGGGCCCGGTCCGGGCCCGTGACGGAAGTGACAGTTGTACCCCCCTGATGGCGGGCCTGGCTGTGATTAACCCGAAGACCTGTTTTTGGATTGCAGTCTTAATAACTGGTCTAAGCTGAAATGTCCAGGCCTATGGACTCAGAGAGTGAAGGACTGAGTTTCCCTACAAGCTGATGTAATTTATTTTCTTTGTCGTAGTGTATGCTGACAATAAGCTGTTTAAAAGAAGCCATACATTGATAGATGGCCACTCGACATGCCCAAAATATAGATCCTGTGCTGTTCATGCTACTGGCCTGTAGATGGCATTGTGATATTACTGAGATACTACTGTGATACTGCATGTTTGCATGGGATCTATCTATGCTGAGAGGGATCTATTCCTGATACACACTGCAAATAGATTTCAATACCTTTCATCTTTAGGCCACTTTCACAGTGGGGAATTGCGTTTATTCCTTGCATAACAGGAATGCAAATGGAACAAAAAAGTCGCAACGCACATTATGGCCATTTTGCATGTAGTGCGTTATCATATTGCACGCTGTTGTACCGCACACACCCTCCGCACTGTGAGCATTGCTAGATGGTGCATTACCATGCAGCAAGCTGAGCTACAAAGTGCCCATTATGCAGCACCACAACGTGCCACTGTGAACGAGGCCTTAGAAATCTGTGAAATCATAGCATTGCACTGCTCGATGCAGTGGGCCTCTACGGGCCGTCAATTCTGGTAACTGATTGAAATTACGATCAGTTGAGCATGTTGGGGCAGTGATCGAATCTTCCAGGGAAAATTAACTAGTGTATAGGCACCTTAAAGCACAACTAAAGTGAGGGGAATATGGAGGCTGACATATTTGTTTCCTTTTAAGCAATGCAAATGACTGTCCTGCAGATCCTGCTAATACTTTTAGCCATAGATGCTGAACAACAGACACTATTGCCGCCAAACAGGAAATAAATATGATAGCCACCATAGGTTTCTCACTTCAGGTTTTCTTTAACCTCCTAGGCATTTCATATCTGTGTGAATTTGTGTGTCAAAAGTGGTACATTGTATATGTTTCACTGGCAGGAGTCAATTTCAGTAACTTTCCCTGCTCCATAGGCTGAATCTGTCTTATAACAGTTCCAGCATATGCACTTCTGCCACAATAACTTGGGCAAGAGTATCGATCAGGATTGGCAGTAGTCATCTGTTCAACGGGTTGGCATCCAAAGCATAAGGATTGCCGACCCTGATCAATATTTTTGCCTAAGTTATTGTGGCACAAGCACATACGCTTTTACTTTTATAAGAAATGCTACAGAGCTGGTGAGAATTTTTTTCCTTCTCCTTCCCCTTTATAGGTAGCCAGAGAGGGCCCTCTCCCCCCCACCCCCCACCCCCTTAATGTAGCTCTCCAGAAAGTGCCCCCCACCCCCAGTATAAGAATCCAGTATAAGAGTTACTCCCTCCCCTTTATGGGTAGCCAGAGAGTTTTCCCCCCTTACACGTAGCCTGAAAATGCCCCCCCCCCCCCCCCCATGTGGATATCCAGGTCCCCCAAGTGTAGGTAGTCAGAGAGTACCACCATTATAGGTAATTAGAGGTAGCCAAACAGCCCTCCCACTAAGAATAGGTAGTCAGAGAATGCCCCCCCATTAAAGGTAGTCAGAGAGGTCCACCAAGTGTAGGCAGTCAGAGAGTGCCCCCCTCCTTCCCTGCCCCCAATTATAGGTAGCCAGACAGTGCCCTCCCCCTATAATATAGGTAGGCAGGCAGAGCACCCCCATCACCCATACAGAGAGTACAGCTGAGCTGAATACAACTCCAGCCACATGCAGCCTGTTTTCATCATGTCCTCCTAGGAGTCGCATCTCTATGGTGAGATCACCATCTGTCATCATGTGGCTAGCCTGTTTACAAGCATTATAAGCATTGCATGCGTAAAGCGAGTTATGGTGTTATGCCGTAAGTGGCAACATAAATTGTGTAAACCCGTTTAACTTACCGGTAATGTGTTCCTTCGCTACTTTTCAGAAAAAATTCAGTAAATCTTGTCTTCAGAAGGGGCTCACAATCCATTGATGATTCAGTACAGCGCTTAAAGGAAAACAGAAATGTAAGAATTATGGAGGGCACCATTTTTGCCATCCTTTGCAAAATGCTACACGTGGTTTATGTGCTGATCCTCTGCTTTTAACGCTTTATAAATGTGTCACTCGGAAACTACATATTCCAAAAGAACAGTCTGGCAGCTAGGAAATTAAGATTTTTAGCAAAACACAATTTTACCTATCTAAAAACCATATTAAAACCTAACTTTTCATAGATTTGAATAAAATGCCTGCCTCTGCAGATAGCTCAATACTATTCTGAGGAAGGGAATTGGGAATCCCTGAAAACTAAGCATAGCCTTTATTTGGCTCTAATCAGTATTATGGTCTACCCCTTTTCCCCAGACTGATATAACAACTACATACTATACACACACATCACCCCACCACAAACCGACAGGTTTCGCCCCTTTAAAAGAGGGACTTCATCAAGGGCAAATATGAAAGTGCAAGGTGCTACCAGTGTCACTGTCAATACATAAAGTGAAACCTCAAGAAAAATAAAAAACAGAGATATAAATCTGTAGCATTTCCTCACAGCCTGCACAGATGGCCGTGAGGCTTTGCTGCAGATTTACATCTTGATGTTCCACTTGATGCATTGATACTGGTAGCACCTTGCACTTTCATATTTTTCCCCCAATGAAGCCCCTCTTTTAAAGGGGTGAAACATGTCGGGTTGTGGTGGGGTGATGTGTGTGTGTTGTATGTAGTTGTTAGATCAGTCTGGGGAAAAGGGGTAGACCATAATACTAATTAGAGCCAAATAAAGGCTATGCTTGGTTTCCAGGGATTCGCCATTCCCCTCCTCAGTATAGTATTGAGATATCTGCAGAGACAGGCATTTTAATCAAATCTATTAAAAGTTAGGTTTTAATATGTTTTTTAGATAGGTAAAAGTGTGTTGTGCTAAATTAATTCAGGATAGTGTATTTAAATTGAGATTTTTATAAGGGGTACAAGTTCCAGCCTCCACCATACTTCTCTCACTTTAGGTGTCACTTCATGAAAATCAGTCATGCTAAGCTAGTGGGGGCTGCTTATGCTGTTTTTATATTAGAACATTTATATCATGCTTTTCTCTTTGTGGACTCAAAGCACTTGAGCTGCAGGCACTAGGTCACACTCAGTAGGCAGTAACAGTGTTAGGGAGTCTTGCCCACTGTCTCTTTACTGAATAGGTGCTGGCT